>NC_136495.1:134576401-134716401 GCF_053919585.1 Euprymna scolopes
TGAATTTCTTAATGAAAAGTTAGTCTGATGTGAAAATGTTTATAACGATTAATCCGATATACTTAATTAGATACTCCGATGTACTGAACACGTACACGCTTCTAAACATGTCATTTATTAATATATATATATATATATATATATATATATATATATATATATATATATATATATATTAATAAATGACATGTTCAGACGATATCAAAACATCGTTAAACTCACTACTCGTTCAAGCAGCCGCCAATAGCGTAATGGTTAGGAGCCTTGACTGCCGTACAAACGGTCGGGTTTCAATCTTGGCTTGAGGTAGTTGCCTGTCTAGCCGCACTGATGAGCTGTGAAACAGCGAAACAGTACTGTATGTGGATGACTATAGTGCTCCTCACCTTGAGTTGAGCATATTGAGAAGTGAAACACGAATTACCATTAGCATATAAGCGACGCTCTTTGTGTAAACAAATCGAGCGGAGGTATTTCAGACGATATCAAAACATCGTTAAACTCACTACTCGTTCAAGCAGCCGCCAATAGCGTAATGGTTAGGAGCCTTGACTGCCGTACAAACGGTCGGGTTTCAATCTTGGCTTGAGGTAGTTGCCTGTCTAGCCGCACTGATGAGCTGTGAAACAGCGAAACAGTACTGTATGTGGATGACTATATATATATATATATATATATATATATATATATATATATATATATATATATATATAAAGACCACATTCATCTCTTTTGGTGTCATTCGTGAGATTGTTTATTAACTCTAATATATATTCGGTTAAAAAAAAAGAAACTCTTTATATTTTATTATCTAACTAGCCAGTCTGCCCGGCGTTGTCCGGTTTGTTGGCAGTGTGTGTAGAAAATAAGTGGTAGTTTGCACCCGTACTGCGAGGGAGGAAAAAGTTGTGAAAAAAAATTGACGTCTTTGTCGTTGCCTCTATTTCCAAATCAGAAGTAGCGAAGGATTAAATAAAAGAACAGTCAATCGAAAATAGGGGATGATTTTCGAAAACACGGCGTAAAAAGCGACCCATCCTGATAAAATATGCCTAGTTTAGGGTGAAGGAATTAATGTTCTTAATCAATAATTACATTCTTGTCGTTCAAAGGGTCGTGCTTTAAAACGATACTGATTTCGTGAAAACACGTCATCCTGTTGAAAGTTTTAGGCTAAAATACAGACATACATTCATACATACATAATACATATATATATATATATATATATATATATATATATATATATATATATATATATATATATATATATATATATATAGTCGGGTTTTTTTATATTCAAAAGCAATGGACTAATGAATTCAACGAGGTTGTTAGATAGTGCTCAATAAAAAGAGCTGATAATACTTGTTTATTGTTATATAAACATGCTCACATCCCGCTGCTACAAATAGCCACTTGTTTCAATCAAACAACAGATATCATCAGGCAGCGACTTGACTATGCAAAAGTTCAATAAATAGTGGATTTTTATTTTAGGTGGGAACTCTTTAAAAGTTGGAGTTAAAAAACTTAAAACACAGAACTTTAATTATAAAATGTAAAGAGGGAGGGGCAATTTAAATAAAGTTAAAAGATTACAATGGAGAGAGAGTGATTGAGAAGAGAAAAAAAAGGAATAGAGAAAGAAATAGAAAAAGAAAATAGAGAGAAAAAAATATATATACATATATATATATAATATGGAGACGAAAAGAAAAAAGATATAAATGGTTATTATAAAGAGAATAAGGACTAGAAGGGAAAGGAAAGGAAAGGAAAAATGATGAGATCTAGTTAAAGAGAGAAAGAGAGAAAGTAAGAATTTGACAGTATATAGAAAAAGAAAAAGAAAAAGATCTGCGTGTCAACCAATTTTTGAACAGTTATACAATTCAGTAATGATACATATTATTACAAATACAAACAGAAGATACAATCCAATCGTCAGAAATGAACATGTAAAAAAAGACAGCGACTGTATCCAACTGACATAGAATGTATCAAGCCAACATATTTATCAACTCACATACGTCCACGAGTAATATCAACGCAGTTCAAACATACGTCTACAATTAATTAGGCCCCATATATACATTCTTGGCCTTTTGGTCAAGATCAAAGTGTAAAACCGAGGCGCTGAATGAAGATGTAATAGCCTCCATCTGCTCACTATTCGGCGGGGAAGACAGTGATTGGCCCCCCCCAACACTCACCAAGAGGACCAAATACGGAAAAGGGGTGACTCTCCGGCCAGTGGTAACAATATCAAGCTGGAAGGAGAGACACCCTTGACAGTACCAACCAAGTCTCCAGCTGGGAACACGGCACCAGAAGGGGAGACACCTCCATCCCCCAAGGGGACAGCCACCCAGCAAAGGAAGAAAATAAGAAAGGGGAGCGGCCCGGGGAGCAAACCAAGACAGGACGAAACAACGCCAAAGACACAATGGCCTACTTTGCCTGGTAACGGCCCAGTTCCGAAACCAAAAATGCCCATAACAAGAGAGAGCCCTACAACACCAGCTATGCCCCCCAACCCGAGTCCAGCTGACACCCACCAGGATGGAGGACCGGCATGGGGCTCCAAAGATCAGCAAGGGAAGTTGACGCCCGAAGACTACAGAGCACTCTTCGACTCCACTTACAAGGAGTATACCCAGGGGAACAACATCCAACCCCTCCCGGGTCAAGTGGAAGTTCTGGAGAAAAGAGTGCTCTCGCTGATAACTTCAGACACCAAGACAAGGGGTCTGACGGGCGTCAACAAGGACACCATGATGAACGTGTTGCTGGAGCAGAACATTCCCGCCAACTACATCTGTAGAAGGAGTTACGCACAGTGGGATGTTCTGCTCCCCACCTCCGAGGACGCAGTCAGGCTGTCCAGGACCAGCCATCAGAGCAGGAACATAAAGCTCCAACCCATTTATATGAACAAGAGGAGAGCAAATGTTTCTGTTCTAAACGTCCCCTGCTATATGGAGGCCAAACAACTGGGGGCCATCCTAAGCCAGTATGGGGACGTAAAGGAAGTCACCCCGGTCCGCAGATTAAGAAACATCATGACCGGGGACTACAAAGTACAGATGGTCCTGGACAAGGCTGGATTCTACGCCATCCCAGCCACACTCAAGTTCGGAGAGTGGACAGTCTCCCTTATAGTGGAAGGGAGGAGGCCCCATTGCTGGCTGTGCACACAACAAGGGCATATGGCGAAGGACTGTCCGAAGAGGAATGGAGGGAAGAAGCCCACAAAAGCGGCGGGAACAAGCGTGACAACAAATCAAGCCGCTGCTCCCGCGCCGGCTGCAAATCCTCCAGAGGCACCGACAGGCTGGGTGACGGTCGTAAAGAAAGGCAAGACTAACAAACAGCCATCCTTGCAGACAGTCATCCAAGACCAAGACCAACCGAAGAGCGAGACGGAGAAGATGGACACACAGACACCCTCCTCCTATAAAAAGAGGAAACTACCAGAATCTGAGGAGGAGGCCGTGTCAGAGGCAGAGGAAGAGACAACAACAGTCTCTATGGCCCTGAGCGCAACAGAGATCAGGAGGGCCAGGAGGAGGAAAAGCCGACAGACACGCGCAAACCCTCCTACCCCCACTGAGACTGAGAAGGACTCCCTCGCAACAACAACACAGGATGAGCCCCCTGTGATCCCAACACCCCAGCAACCCGAACAACCTTCCCTCTCTCCTATAAAGGCCCCAAGAAACTCTTCCCGCCCCTCATCCCGTGACAGGAGCCAAAAAGAAGAAAACGAGCAGGCTACCCCCTCCCCAAGCGCCCAGCATCCACATCAACCAAAAGAGGTCCCCTCCCCCACTCCCAAAGTCCGCACTGAACGGACCAAAAAGCTTCCCTTCCTGCCAGGAAGCAGGATTTGTGAAACAGACCCTCTCCAACCGGCTCGGGATCTTAAAGGACAACAGAAGGTCCGGTACAATAAACTAAAAAACTTTGAAAAAGTCGGTGGAGACCTAGTAACAGCCCACACTAAATTCAAGGACGCTCCCTTGTTGACCACTTTCATTAGGGTCAACAAGGACGCTAGGACTGAAGGAATGTGGGCAATGATTAAGGCAGCGAAGAATGCGATCCCAGGCCAGCAGCTGGTGGATAGGGGACATCCTTCGCTGACCAACATTTTCTTTAAATGTGAGGGTAGAATCCCCATTGATGTACACCCATCGCTATACAGGGCACTTAAGCTAACCTTCCCCCTTGACGTGGGGGCGTGGCCAAGGATGGATCACCTTCATCGGATTTACTTACCGGCAGCCTTGGCCAGGCCTGCCATGTCCTCACTGCAAAGGATTTCAGACCCGTCTGTGACAGTGCTTGAGGTAAGTGATCATGTCTTTGAACTTGGCTACATTGAATGTGAGGGGCATCAGGTGTCGAAGCAAGGCCTCGCGCGTTGTGAGAGACTTGGTGTCCCTCAAGGTAGATATTGCCGCTATCCAGGAGACCCACTTTGTGACGGGGATTGTCAGGTGCTGGTAAACGATTACGATGTCTACTCAGCATATGGCAATACCTATAGTCGTGGAATCTCCTTGCTAGTGAGTCGCACCCTGTCAGCGTCGGTGAATGTTGTTCACGCAGGCGAGGACGGGCGGGCGCTTGTTGTTGATGTTGCTGTTAATTGTAGTGTTTTTCGGATTGTTGCTGTTTATGCTCCCAATGCTGCTGTAGAGGGGGCAACCTTTTTTCGACGGTTGGAGGGCTTCTTAGTGGATCCGGAACGGTTAGTTTTAATGGGGGATTGGAATGCAATCCTTGATCCCAAAATAGATAAGGTCGGGGGGACTAGCGGGTCGGCGTGGTGTGACAGCAGTCTGTCTGACCTGATGGCCTCGTGCGATCTCGTCGACAGATTTCGTCTGGATCATCCGGGGCGGGAGATGTGGGCGTGGCATCCTGTCGTGCCTTCCCATCCAAGCACTTACTTGGATCGGATGTTAGTTAGAAGAGGCGATGTAGACTTCCTATCTTGCCCCACGTTCCACTTGCTAGGACACTCGGACAATAAACTTGTTATGGCCCGTTTGAACTCAGGTGCTAGGCATAAACTGGCCGGATACTGGAAGTTCAACAGCACCTTGTTGGAGCTGGAGGACTACCGGTTGAAGGTCACTGAGCTAATTCAGCGGGCTTTAGTGGGGGCGGTTACAGAGAGTAAGTGGTGGGTTAGTCTCAAGGCCAAAATTAGGCTCTTCTCTGTTCAGTATAGCCAACGCCTCGCGATAGATAAGGCTTAGGCAAAGAAGCGTTTAGAGGATAAGCTGACCCGGGCGGTGGAGGGGGGACTCCTAGAGTTAGCACTAGCTAAACAAGATCTCAACCGCTTGGCTAGCGAGCGGTATGAAGGTCAAGTAGTTAGGGCTAGGTTAAAGAAAGTTTCTAACGAGGCTGTGAATGTTGACGCCGTTGAGCGTAAGGCTGCTTTAAGGCGCGGTTCGGATGGGTACATTCGTAAATTACATAACCTGGAAGGACACCCCTTAGTATCGACTCGGGAGATCTGCGAGGGGTTTCGGGAGCATCTATCGGTGCGCTTCGCCCAACTACCCGGACTCAGGATTGATGAGTTTGGCAGCTATTTGGCTGACTCGCCCCACCTCACGGCGGTTCGGGCGGCTAGCTGTGATGGTCTTATTACTGAACATGAGGTCATTACTGCGTTGAAGCAGGTCGGCTATAACAAATCCCCGGGGCTTGGTGGTTTACCCTACGAGTTTTACTTGAGGCTGTCGCCCATGTTGGTCCCTATTCTGAAGGATATGTTCAACCATTGGTTTGCCCAGGGTTCCATCCCTGGACAGGTGACCAAGTGTGTGATCACATTGCTGAGGAAAGGTCAACGGCATGGTGGGAGGGAAAACTTTGATGATTTTAGGCCCTTGACTCTGCTAAACACAGAGTTAAAGATTTTGGCAAAGATTCTTGCGAATCGCTTGCAGGTTGTCATCACTGACTTGATCGAACCGGACCAGACTTATGCTGTGAAGGGGAGATCGATTCAAAACAATTTGCACTTGATACGCTCGATCATAGAGGGGACAGAAGACGACGCCGAAGCCGCGCTGATCAGTTTGGATCAGTCCAAGGCATTCGATAGGGTCGACCATCGGTTCCTAGGATCTGTGCTAGAGGCCGCCGGATTTAATCCGGACTTCCGCAAGTGGATCTTTGTTCTGTATGACAGGCCGACGGTAGCGGTGCAGATCAACGGTAAGCTGTCGGAGTCATTCGCTGTCTCTCGGTCGGTGCGACAGGGTTGTCCGCTGTCGCCTCTGTTGTATGTCCTGGCGTTGGAACCTCTCCTTCGCAAGTTAAGGGACGAGGCGGCTACACCAGTCCTGCGCGGAATAGCTCTCCCTGGAGGCACACGAGCCAGGGTTTCCGCGTTCGCCGATGATGTCACCGTGTTCGTGTCTTGCCTCACGGACGTTCAAGCGGTGATCGAGGCGCTCGCTCGATACGAAGAAGTAACAGGGCCATCTTCAACCGTAGCAAGTCTGTTGGCCTGCCGTTGGGGGCCTGGACCGGGGTAAACTCGCTTCCAGGTATTTTCAGCTGGACCGATGGACCAGTCCGCATTTTCGGTGTCTGGTGTGGACCGGGACTTCAGCTGGAAAAGAATTGGTCGGAAGTACAGTCTAAGGTCAAATCGTCAGTAAAGACTTGGATTGGAAGGAAATTGTCCTTGAAGGGTCGGGCGGAGGCGTGTGCTACATACGTCTTTCCGCTCACCCTTTACCGTTTGTCTGTACGTCCTCTCCCTGCAGAACGACTAACCCGCTTACAAGGGCGCCTCGATTCACTTTTGTGGAACGAGGGTAAGCATTATGTCTGCAGAGAGGTCTGTGTTCAAAGTCCGAGCGAGGGAGGCCTGGGTCAGCCCAGTCTCTTGTGTCATAGAAACGCCGAGAGATTGGCTTTCCTGGGTCGTTCGCTTGAAGGAGACGCTCCTTGGGTCCCTGTGGTTCAGAAGTCGTATCCCAATCTCAAACCCAACCCTTCGGTAGAAGGTCGTCGTAGACCGAAGGGGGAGTCCAAGTTCTTCTCCGAATGCCGGACCGCTCTTAGAGCTTTGCCGGGGACCAATGTCCTCAATCAGCCAAGGAAGAAACTGTATCGGGATTTAGTGGAGGGGACCGCGAAAGATCCACTTTGTAGGCGGATGGGATGGTCGATGGAGGTTGTCCGTTCTCAATGGTGTTGGGCGCCGGGACGGGAGATTCTGAATAACTCGGAATTCTCCCTGACTTGACGACTTGTCCGAAATGCGCTGCCCCTCTTCGACGAACTTTTCCGGTATAAAGAACATACCAGAACCTTCTGTCCGTGCTGTGGCGAACGCGAGCCCGAAACAATCGAGCACGCGTTTTTTAGTTGCAGCCGGATACAGCCCCTATTAAAGTACGTCGAGGGGGTAACAGCTCGCATCGATGCCGAGTGTCCGCTTGATCTCGATGTAGGAACTTTTGTGTACAACATGGAGCCGCCGTTCCCCAGGGAGGAAAGTTTGGTTTTCCTGGCGATCCTAGCAGTAGCGCGCATGACCATTTGGATCACGCGCCTCAAGTTTGTCCGCGAAGGGACATCTGCTCCTGATCGGGATCTGATCGTTTACTTTAAACATTTGCTTAAAGTAAAGATCAGATGCGATTGGAAGAGGTTGCCTAGAGTGGAATTTGACAAGAGGTGGGTGCACAGCACTAGTGTGTGCATCCGTCGAGGAGCCAAGTTTCAATACGTGTTCCCTCCTTAGGTATGGCATGGGCGGTGCTGGGTCCTACGGAACCCATCCCACCTAGGTTAGCATTATAAGTTCAGTAAAGTAACTCTTGACTGGTGGTACAAATGAGATCCTGTTCCTGATTTTATTTTTTGGTATTAGAGAACCTCTGAGTCTGCCCAACCCCCCTGCTCCTCATCTTTATTTTCTGATGCCCCCGGTCATCCCCTACTCAGAGGTCACCTTCCTACCCCCTTCATCCGTTGCTTTATTTTCTCCCACCTCCATTAAGGCGACTTCCCCAAACTCCATTAGGGATGCTCTGCTTGTTTTCGGTTCCCCCGAAAACAGTGGGGGATCTAGCCACATAGAATAGTACAGGGGGGTCTTACTAACAACACATTAGTAGTTTTTTCCTTATTTTTGGAATGAACATTTTCATTAGTTTTTTCCCACTCCACGAACATTTTATGCCAATTAATTCAAGAACTCTTTCTAATGAAATCGAACTTTATTTTCTCACACATACACACACAAAAAAAAACATACAGAAATGAATATACAAATTGTACATAGTTAAATTTTTCATTGAACGCTGGGGTTATTAGTTAGATTAGGATCCACAGAGTGGTTGAAATATTTTGGTGAATGTTGCCAATCAAGAGTAAGACTTCAAAGTCTCATCTGTTACATAGTCAAAAAGACCCTGTACCCTCCCCCTCCCAATTTCTTGTGGGGCCTTGTGCCTAATTTTGTTGAATCGAATTTTTTGTACGTTTTTTATGTTCATTTTTTTCTTTCTCAATAAAATATATAAACAAGATCAAGGTGTGGTATCTGTTCTTCAGATGCTGCACTTCTATTTCTTGTTCTCTTTCGGTGGAGGAGAAATCCTTCACGACTGAGACAATTTTTATTTTTGTACCTTTTCTCCACGTTAAAAAACGACCCTGGTGTCTAACTCTGTCCCGTGGGGAGGCATAGTAAATAGGTACAATTAATTAGGCCCTTTATGCTAAATGATATAAGTTTAAAATTTTCGCGTTTTTATTAGATAAATATATAAATAAAAGAAGAAAAAATACTGATAAAACAATATTAAAATTATTAATAATAATAATAATAATAATAGTAATAATAAATATAATGGTAATGATGATAATAATAATAATAACAATAATAATAATAATAATAATAATAATAATAAAAACAGAATAAAATTTATATTTATTATCTTTTTAATATAACAAATTTAGCCATAAGAGGGGATTAAATAAATTAAATAGGGCCAATAATTATAAATAAAAATCTACTAATATTTATGTATATAAAAAGAATACAATACTTATATGTATATATACACATACACACACATATATATATACACACATACACACACACACACATATATATATATATATATATATATATATATATATATATATATATATACATACCTGCACATAAATAAAGATGTAACTATACTATTAAGTTGAAAGTTTAAGCTATTTAAGTATAGATATAAAGTCATATTAAATCACAAATTAATACATTCAAGACCAGATTACTAATAACACATATACAAGTACTAATAACACATATACAAGTACACTTACCTATACCTGAATTGTATAACTGTTCATAAATTGGTTGACGCGCAGATCTTTTTCTTTTTCTTTTTCTATATACTGTCAAATTCTTACTTTCTCTCTTTCTCTCTTTAACTAGATCTCATCATTTTTTCCTTTCCTTTCCTTTCCCTTCTTGTCCTTATTCTCTTTATAATAACCATTTATATCTGTTTTCTTTTCTTCTCCATATTATATATATAGATATGTATATATATATATATATATATATATATATATATATATATATATATATTTCTCACTATTTTCTTTTTCTATTTCTTTCTCTATTCCTTTTTTTTTCTTCTCAATCACTCTCTCTCTCCATTGTAATCTTTTAACTTTATTTAAATTGCCCCTCCCTCTTTACATTTTATAATTAAAGTTCTGTGTTTTAAGTTTTTTAACTCCAACTTTTAAAGAGTTCCTACCTAAAATAAAAATCCATTATTCATTGAACTTTTGAATAGTCAAGTCGCTGCCTGATGATATCTGTTGCTTGATTGAAACAAGTGGCTATTTGTAGCAGCGGGAGGTGAGCATATTTATATAACTATAAACAAGTATATATATATATATATATATATATATATATATATATATATATATATATATATATGTGTGTGGGGGGTGTATACCCAACATTCATAAATACAGAAAAGGTTACGTGCATATTTCTAGAAGATAATTTACGCCTCGCATCACCTGTCATTCTGATAATAGCATATTAGACATCATTTATTAATACATATTAAAAGCGAAACACAATTTTGTGTCTAAAACGAAACAAAGTCGCTTAATGCTTACTGAATATTACAAAAAAAATTAAGAACGTTTAATTATAATAGGACGTGTGAGAATAGGATTTTTACGACAAATCACCAATATGCAAACATGAATTTTGAGGTAGCTATTTTTTTCTTAGTTTTCGTCTGCTGACGATACTTTAAAAAAATATTTTATTAAAATTTCATGTCACAATACATTAATGTGTTTGAAAAAACATCTGCGTATGTATCTGCAAAAAACTTCGTCATTAATTTATCGAGATATTGACATCTATTAGTAGAGTATATTCTCCAAATAAAGAGAAATAGAAAAATTGTACATCATAACTCAATTAAACTATTAGTACACTAAAGTTAATAATCCATAATTATGCCAATCTACTTACATCCCTCTTTTACATGTTTAATATTTTAGTTTTATCATGAAACTCTGTACACTAATTGTAAATATGATGTATAACGCGAGCATTGTTAAAAGAAAAGGATAATTAAAGCTCGTTATATAGATAGAAAGACAGATGAAACTATTTTATATCATAGTTCAGATGTTGTTTATATTACCTCAAATATAGTACAGTTTACTTAGATGTTCTGCACATGTTCTAAGTATGATTTACCCAGTAAACATTCTTTACTTCAGTCAAGGGTATTGCTTTTCCATTTGTGTGGTATGGAAACTGTCTAAAATTCCAGGTAACATTACTATATAGTAATTTGATCGAAACATATGTTGATATATATATATATATATATATATATATATATATATATATATATACATACATACATACATATATATATGTATACACACATATGAGCAATATATATACATGTATATATATACACATATATATGCACATTGCTGATATGTGTGTGTGCATTTATAAATATAAAGGTTCATGTGTATACACACACCTATATACATATATATATATTTATATATGTATATATATATGTATATATATATACATATATATATATATATATATATATATATATATATATATATATATATATATATATATATATATACATATCGGCTCTGTCTTTTTTGCATCCTTTGCTGCCGCATTAAATGGATAGACATGATGGAACGAATAAGACAATGGTCGGTCCAACAAATGTCTGTACTGGTCATTGCCCTGGTGTTCAGCACATCAAAGCGGTCTTTGGCACGGACAATGACAAAGCCAATGAGGTGCCTGATTTTACTTCGAGGGTGCATCCATGATGTTTTGAATGCGTTTTTTTTTTTGTCGGAAAAGTTTGTTCGTGATGATCAGGTTATGTTCTGATCACTTTCTCAGTAGGAGTGTACCATTTGCGTTAGTGTTCTCAACCCCCTCTCTTCCAAGCGTTCCTCTCCAGTGCTGATGGGCTCGTCCCACTCTGGTATTATAGTCTCTAATTAGGATTATCTTGGGGGCCCCGGATAGAATACTGTCAAGGTCAGCATTTACACCCCTTGCAGAAACCATCCTTCCCGAGTCCCAAAGAAGTTTTCGCCCAAATAGAAGCACGATGGACATGATCTTCACAGCTCGTCAACTCCAAGAAAAGTGCAGGGAGCAAAATCTACCATTATACATGGCTTTTATAGACTTTACTAAAGCCTTTGACTCGGTGAACCGTCAAACCCTTTGGCTGGTTCTTGCAAGGTTTGGATGCCCCGAGAGGTACATTCGGGTACTGAGACTGCTACATGACAATATGTCAGCTACAGTCCTCAGTAGTAGTGGAGATGAAACAGAGCCCTTCATGGTTGACACGGGAGTGGAACAGGGATGTGCCATTGCCCCAACCCTGTTCTCCATCTTCATTACTGCTATCCTCCATCTCACGGACAAACATCTACCCCGTGGATTCCGGATTATGTACAGAACTGACGGGCGACTTTTTAACATCAACAGATTCAGGGGCAAAGGTCGAACGAACACCATATCCATTATGGAGCTACAGTATGTAGACGATAACGCCCGTGTAGCCCTCTCAGAACATGGCCTACAGTGTGCACTGGTTGTCTGCACGAGGGCGTACAAACAGCTAGGACTACCAATCAATATAAAAAAAACGCAAATCCTCCATCAATCACCACCAAACAGTACTCCAGTCTCACCCCCAAACATCTCCACCGACAACGCTAGACTGGAAAATGTGGACCACTTCCCATACCTAGGGAGCATTCTTTCATCAAAAGCCAACATAGATGATGAAATACAACACCGACTAAGCTGTGCCAGTAGGGTTTTCTCAAGGCTAAAGAAGAGATAATTTGAGAACCGCGACCTTCTGGCAAAGACCAAAATCATGGTATACAAAGCTGTCTTGCTGCCCACTCTTCTCTATGTATCGGGGGCCTGGACCACATACGGGAGGCACGTAAAAACCCTGGAGACGTACCACCAAAGATGCCTCTGAAAAATCCTCAGAATCAATTGGAAGGACCGACGCACCAACACCAGCGTCCTGAGTAAGCTGACATTCCTACTATTACCGCCAGCTCAGGTTGACTGGGCATGTTGTCCGAATGCCGGATCCTCGCCTCCCAAAACAGATTTTCTACTCTCAGCTTGTTGAGGGAAAGCGTGGCCAGGGTGGCCAAAAAATGATGTATTAGGAAAACATCAAAGTAAATTTAAAGCGGTTTAACATGGACCTTAAGACATGGGAGGACGTGGCTGGGAGCAGGTTGGCATGGAGGAGCGCTGCCCACGAAGGTGCTGCGCTTTATAGCACTGACCTAAATCAAGCTGCTGAGGATAAACGCAAGCACAGAAAGGACAGACTATCAACCAGACACACCCAACCCACCCCACCACCACTACCTTTATCTGCCCAAATTGCACAATAAAAGTTGGGTCTAGGATTGGGTTCTATGCTCACCTGAGGACCCACAGAAGGCACAACGGAGGACAGTCTTACTCGGACACGAGTGGCCGCCGATGATGATTATATATATATATATATATATATATATATATATATATATATATATATATATATATATATATATAACAGAAACACCACTACTTAATATAATTGAGGAAGTGATACGGCTGTTGGCTTTGCTTGTAAACCAGAACTTGTTTTATACACCTATCATGTTGGTGACAATATTTTTCAGAAGATTAGCCCATTATCTGCATGCATTACTTTGTATATATTGTGTATAATGTCGCCAAAGATGTATTATATCAGAGCACGAAAAATAAAATAAAATAATGAAATTATCAAAGGCCCGCCTTCCGACCGAGACAATAAAGTCAATAATTTTATTTTATCCAGTAAGACATGTTTTCACTTGCAGAAGAACAAGTGCTTAATAATAAACCTGCCCAAGATTTTTACGCGTTGTGATGTACTGAAAAATATAGGAGGGAATCTCACTTAAAGAACATGCCACGCTTACAGTAACCCGTCTGTATTATTGATTTTACGTAATAAATACCGGGAAAATAGTGGTATTAAAGGCGAGTACATATTCGTGCTTATCATAGATTAAAATAATATACTTTCTAAATAATAAATCCAAATGATTATATATATATATATATATATATATATATACATATATATATATATATATATATATATATATATATATATATATATATATATATAATCTTTTTAATCGCACTCGATCAATAAATCTAACCTTGGCTGTACAGACTAATGTTTTTTGATCTACCACCAGGAATTAATTCTTAAATAAGGTTAATTAAAATACGTATAATAGCAAGTAAGAAATTCCACAATCAGCAAGGTTTATAATAATATATGCTTACTAATTGTAGATGTTAGCCTACCCTTTTGATAATAATAAAGTATTCCACTCATACATAGCGGAAGTGTATGCCCATTAGCGTAAACCCACGTGTATACTCGAGTTCTAAATTCGTGGCAGTTAGGTTAGCGTATATCTTGTTGTTTTATTTGTTGTGTTTAGATTTCTCTTATTTAATTTTCTATTAAATACCAAGTTTTGTTTTATTTCAGACATATTCGAGACTACATAACGCTACGATTTAAATACCGGATCTGAAAACACCCCGCCATATAAGCAAAGCTGAAATCGAAGAAATTCGATATTTAATCATTACTACTACTGGGAACATGCAATAAAAAGAATTTGAAACGTATGTAATCCACGGAGAAAAAGTATACGAGGAAGGTGCTGCCTTGTACTACGAATATTAATCGTGTTTCAGCTCATTATAAAGACCATGAGAATAAATATGTTTGAATAAGCGCGGTTAATATCGATTTTTACACTTGTGAAAATCGGGTCCCGTATACCCACACTTTTTATTTGTGGCATTAATCTTCTGTTCACTATTTTGCAATTTCACTAGAGGCCGAAGACGTGATGTCAACATTACTGGAACGCATTTTTAAGTCACTAACACAGTTCACATTAACTTTATTAAAGGGGATCAAATGCTGTTATAGTGTTTAATGAACGCCATCGTTGTTATGCCAATATACAATAGACTTTAAGGCTATCATTAATTAAGTAAGACATGATTACTGCAGGTCAGGAATTACTTCCAAGAAAATGTACACCCAAAGTATACGGGTTTTATTATGTAAACCTGTGTTAAGACGATGACTTACGTTACACATTAAAACATTATCTTCTAAAAAGCAGAATTCACTAAATGATAATTTACTTATGTATCCAGACAAAACAAGGACAATAACAAGATAAGATATGCAGACACTTGACCCGTTAAAAACCATAATGTGTCCATGTAAGATTGTGTTAATCTGAAAAATGTGATATCGTTAAGGTAACATAAGTATAAAAGAACAACACCTATGTAAAAGAATTATATTCTGCTTGCCATATATTCCTCTCTAGATATACTTTTTTAATCAATATTTTGTTTTTGTTATTATTAATTGGGAGTCACCTCTTGTCAACACCCGAAAGTCACTCGGTGATAAAGATGTATGTCATGTGATATGAAGTAATACGATATAATAAAATTGATTATAAGAACGTCTAAACATGTATTTGTTTACATTTTATTTGAAGGCTAAAATGTATTTAGTCTGGTAGCACGTCAGTCGAACAGTATAAACAAGGCGGGCAGTTTTGGGAAAGAAGCGTTGTTAAAGGAATGAGCGTTCATATTTAGGCACAAATAGAGAATGGGGAAAGTTATATATAGTGGTTTTAGCTAGTCAAGTGTTGTTCGTTAAATTTTGAAAACAGAGACCATAGATTTGAGCTCTTACAATCATTTGCAATGAAAATAACGATAGAGAAAAGATATGCTCGCAGCATCTCTTTTGTGAGAAACTCTGCTGCAGACAAATAAAAAAGCATCATCTGCTAGGTTTTGTAGCCGGTGTTGAACTCTATCAAGGCAGGATAGATGTTACCGAGCAGCTGATGCCTAGATGAGGACACAGTACTCTATTGTAGAACGAAGCTGGCTCTTAGACCGAGAATCACATCAGCAGTGAGATACTTACTGGAGATTTAGAGTGATCTAACCATCTTTCCAGCGATCTGGCAAACATATTTGATGCATATATTTTATTTCAGATGGGGAGTAAAAGTCAATCAAAGAATCTTGTTTAGACATGGGAACCTCACAAGATTAGAGCCATTCAGTTCATTTTGGACGTGGTGGGGTTCATATGGATTACGATGAAAAGAGAAAAGTCTAGTTTTCGATGCATTACAATTAACCAACCACCTTTTTCTTTGGAGCACCACGTTTTCAAGATCAGAGGATTGAGGATCAGAAAGATATTTGCCCTTACAGGTTTTTGAAGTGTCGCCATACATTGTCCTGTTTTATGCATAAATGTCTGCGAATGATCACAGGATATGATTTGGGAGATCATTGATGAACATCAGGAATAGGGTTTAACTCAGAATGAAACACTAAGAGACATCAGATTTATTAGTGACTTTTTGATTTCTACCCATCAACGACTGCTCTTATAAGTCTAACAGAGAGAAAAATTTCTGATATTTCCTTTGAATAATGATGTAATATCCAGTTTTTCCTCTTTTTCTCTTTTGTTACACCCGACTTTTTGTGAATGCAGAGAAACTGTTATATATAGATTAGATGGCAAATAATACTGAATAAAAATGTGAAAATGATAGATATAACGTTTAGTAAGAGATGGGGTTTCGAAATCAATAAATTACACATTTCAGATAATTGAATAAATCAAATGAATTCAGTTTTAACAGTAATCATTTTAGAATAGAAGTTGCGATCCTAAAATAAGAACCTTCCAATTAAAATAATGATTTAAGATATTATTCTGTCAGAATAAGAGAGAAAAAGATATTTTTTTTATTTTGCTATTGACACTAATTAACCTTTCACAAGGCGTATAGAATAACATTTTGGAAAACCTCATTTACGATCGGGCCACTATTCAAGATCCATTATAATGCATATATATATATATATAAATTATAATATATATATATATATATATATATATATATATATTTATGCATATATATGCATATATATATATATATATATATATTATAATTTATATATAAATCATTCTTGCCACATGTAAACTGATGTATCTGTTACTAATCTTTCTCATTTTGCCAGTGTTTAAAAAAAGATTCGCCAGGATAATAAGCCATGCTCTGACAAAAGAACTCCAACCTCTGTCTTGAGCGAATGAATTTCAATGGAATGTGTTTCGATGAATTCCAAGCTCTTGTACCTTCGGGGAAATAGGTCGGAGAACCACGAAAAGCAGTAAAACCCCATTAGATTAGCAGATGTTGGAAAGCCTTCCGCTCAAATAGTTTCTTCTCTCAAACCTTGAAATGTCCTCCCATTACTTCTTCCCTGGTTGTATTGAAAAGTAAAAGTCAAGTATAATATAAACAGACATATTTCTAGACAACGCGAGAGAGAGAGAGTATCTCAGAAAATTATTACGAATTATTAGCCTTTTACATCTTTATTTTACTGTGCGTTGTCCGGTGAAATATAGCGAGATGTGTTTTTTTTATTAATTATTATTATTATTATTATTATTATTATTATTATTATTATTATTATTATTATTATTATTGTTATTATTATTATTATTATTAGTATCATTATTATTATCATTATTATTATTATTATTATTATTATTATTATTATTATTATTATTATTATCATTATTATTATCATTATTATTACTATTATTATCATTATCATCATTATTATCATCATTATTATTATTATTATTATTATTAATAATAATAATTTGCACTAATTTGAGTGAAATCAAGTGTTTTAATTTTACTTGTATGCATCCCCATTCTAATTTAATGAGTTATAATGTTCATTTTCACTCTTTACATATTTGATGAACTTTCTAACAATTATAATAGGAGCTGCTGAATACTCTATAATCAAACACACATCAATCGCATTTTAAATTATCCATGCAAACAGCATGCAGGATTTTGACATTTATGAATACATGACTCAATGTCATTTGATGTTTTAAATTCATTTTGTGTTAAGGTCAATTGCCTTTAATTATGCACGGTTCTTTCTATGACGTAGATTACCCATGTTTTATGGGTTCTCTTAAGTGTTTATTCTATTTTTTAATTTTATAGAGTAAAAAGAATAGTTCGTAAATCTATTGTAATATATAGGACGTTTCATTCATTTTACTTTAAATAAGAACTATTGAACTAACGAAACTATTACGTACTAAAACAATATAATGTATCTGGATACAATTATTTGAAAATTTTTAATGAATGGTAACATTTAGTAACCGACGCGACTAAATGAGGTGTATTAAAATTATATAATTAAAGTGATATATAGCCTGTTTTTATGCTTGTGAACATTACACTGAATTCTAGAGGAAAACTGAGGTTAGGTGGTCGGGAAGTTTAGTTATGCGGAGAGTTTGAGTTTAGTCACGAGAGTAAATAAACGTACTTAAAGCCAGGAAGCGAGGCTGTGAAGAATAAACATGTTGACGAGCTGCAGACTCTCCTGTGAAGACCATTTGAGACAACTAAAATACATTTATATATTAAACACATCAAGTGTTGTTCTGTCTCAAAATAAGGAAGAACAGAGGTATCAATTGGTTACGGTGTTGTTCATTTCATGTTTTATCACCAAGCTACGCAATGACGATAGAAGAACACTTGAAGAACGAAAGGTATGAAGTATATATTATTATTCTTATAAAAATCAACCCTTATATAAATATAAACTGCAATATAAACCCGTGTGATAAATACAACATGCCTCGGTTTATACGTCGACAGTATATCCCCTGGCTAAGCAACATAGTACAATTTATACTTTTTAACGGGAGTTATAAGAACAATAACATATATATTCATATAAATATATATATATATATATATATATTTATATATAATATACATATATATATTATTATTATTTCGTTTGGGAGATGTTTTCCATCTGTTCAGTTAAGTGTTGTGTGTCTATGCGCATGTAACCAACACTTACTCCAGCTTTGAAAGTGAAAGTACACACATATGAAACAAATACGTTCTCTCTTGTAAAGGTGATTGCATGATAATATTGCGAATCCTTGAAAGTCGTGGCAGGTCACTAATATTTGTTGGTTAGACTAAAAATATGAAAACTTAATGGTGCCAGATTTGTCTATAAAACCCTCCTTATAAGACTTTCGTTCCTGTAATTGATTGTGTCATATCAGATTTTTTACAAAACTAGTTTTTGACAAAAGTATTTACCGCGTACATTGCACTTCAGTTTTTCTTGTGCTTCTCTGACATTTGATTTGTTTGAACATCTATATATATATATATGTATATATATATATATATATATATATATATATATATATATATATGTGTGTGTAATTCTTGGTTTGTTACAAGTGAATAAAAACATATTTCTATGTTACCAATTTATTTGAAATTTTCAGACAACCCATCTTTAGAGTCGAGGGATGTTTTTATGTTATTAAATAAATTTACCTCGCGAATTTTTAAAATATTAAATAAAATAAATATATTTTAACCGTTAATGCGAACCTGCTTTGTTGATAAAACTGGACACTTTTTATGAATCTGCGCTTAAACAAGGATACGAAAATTAAGTGATATATTGATATTTAAAGGCGCTTTTCACGGAGGTTACCTCAAGCATTAATGTTTCTCACATGCTTCTTTTTCCGTTAAGGGAATGTTTCTTTCTTTTCTCTTCAAATAATGTTCTATTGACAAGAGTGTGTTTATTCATAAAGTATGAAGAAATGCTGGTTTTTGAAAATTTTTAAACGATATTTTTGAAATTGTTGACCGGGCAAGGAAAGAATTGGAACCTAAAATTAAATACGCTTTTTTTTGCTATCAGAATCTTTTTTGAAGTATTGATTTACCTTACCACAGTATAATAATGCTCAATTATGAATTAGGATAATTTTGTAGCTTACTTCTTAAGTTATCTCATTTGGCTTAAAACTTATTGCTATATGAACATTCACTGGAGTAAACGAACTCAGTATATTAGATACAAGTATCTCTCTCTCTCTCTCTCTCTCTCTATATATATATATATATATATATATATATATATATATATATATATATATATGTGTGTGTGTGTGTGTATATATATATATATATACAATAAAAATTACAATTAAATTTACCAAAATGATCCAAGATTGTTCAACTAAAGTATATTATAAATACTAAAGAATTAATATTTATAAAGTAAATCAACCAGATGTAAAACTCGATAAAACTAAATAGGAGTATATATACACATATATATCTTTTATTGTCTGATAAGTAAACGCCAGTATACGTTGGTATACAAAGAATTATTAAGAATAAAGAAAATAATAATTATTAATTTAAGGATAATTAAATATACATACATACCTATATATATATATATATATATATATATATATATATATATATATATATATATATATATATATATATATACATAACCCTCGATAATTGACCCACAATCTAGTAAATATAAAATGGGTATGCCAGCTAAATATAAAGTCGAGTAGCGATGAAGCTATAGTATATATAATATTTTGATTGCCGAAATTCCCATCTAGCCAAGATTGCCGTATGTTTGCCATAACATATGCCACATACAAATTATTATGTTTAAGCTCATATATATAATTTAGAATGCCGTTATTGACACATTTATTTGTTAGAAAAAAACCGTGTATTTAGTCCTAGGCGAGGAATCTTCACGATCGCCATCATCTATAGAGGATGTCGTTCTTATTTTTCCTACACTCAGAAGATATATGCACTCATTATAACTATGTTTTTCAGGTACCCTCCTTTACTGGATCATAAACTCCTATATAAACTATAAACTTTCATTGCCCGTTACATGTACGTGTAATCTTTAAAATTATAGGCCAATATTGATATCTGCTCGTTTTGTAACGTAATGAGTCTTGTAGTTGTGATCATAGCGTAGTATCTGTGTTAACTGTAAAAAGCAGGACCCAAAATCAAAAAAAATTATTATTATTATTATTATTATTATTATTTTATTTGAGTGTTGGCTTGTCGCAGGATTAAGTCTTATACTTAGAAAAATAAGCAATTAAATTCGGGAAAGAGTGATTGACATAAATCACAAAAGGAATATGAAAATAGAGAATATATGGAAACATTTTTTTTGGGTTTGTATAAACAAATAACAAGATAGGGGTTACATAATATTTGTCTGAGACACGTAATTATGTGACGTAAAGGAATACGTGATGTATGTAGATTGGGTATGATTCTCGGCAATCGTTAGCTGGACATCGGAAAGGACTGACGAGACGATTAGATGGGAAGCGGCATCACTCCACACAGCCAGGATGTAAAGAACGTTGAATCACTGAAAATGTCAGCCAGATCATGAGAATAAATGTTCCTAAATAGTTCAAGTATGTGTTGTGTTATTTACATCTGTTAAAAGCACCGTTTGTTTGCAGCTGTTTTACCCGTCCACGTTAATCGTTTCTTGTTAAGAAACTTTGCATAAATGTTAAAATATAGACATTAGGCAATCAATTAAATAATAAACGTATGTATACATACAAGCATTTATATATACACGAATATAAAGATAAAATATACAACCAACTATTCAACGTGTACGCCGTTATGGAATACATCCACATACAACATATGACACGTTTTATAATATATATCTCCCACCTGACAATATAACTTTTTGACTTAAGCGTTTGGATTAATTAAGTATATACGGAAAACAATTCGCAGTTGAAGCTTTTTGATTTTAACGCAAGAGGTAATCTCGGTATTTCACATTAAAATCGATTTTGTTTCCAAAGATTTAACAGTTACATGTATCCTACGCTATATGTGCACAAAACTATAATGTGCAAACATTGAAAATATAGAGAAAAAAACAGTAAAACGTAATATATATTTATTACGAGATTTTAAGCTCCTGGGCTCATTTAGATAAGAGGGTTGGTCTCGTGCGTATAAAATCTATATATTAATTACTTTGTTATTCCCGGCACACTTACGAGTTTATCTATAGAAGTTACGATGTAAACTGGTATTGATAAATCACTAACATTATATAAATTTCTCCTTTATCACACTTTTCGATATTGCAAACGGGCCTGGAAAAAAAAGGAGAATTTAATATGAAACTATTTTGAGATTTCTGAATATCTTGTTGCTGATGGAATATTAATTTTGTTTCATATACTGTAAAATCTTGGTTCTACTCTACGTCTTTTGTGATGATACACCCACACACGCACACCCACACAAACACACACATATATATATACACGTTTATATATATATATGTATATATATATGTATATATATATATATATATATAATTATTTTTAATATAATAATTAAATACCTACATACACTAGCGTTTCATCCTTTCGGGATTCTTCAGTGCAGGGTGTCACGATTAACACCAGCCGAATGATTCGAACCCCGCAACAGGAGATATCTCTGGCTCGATTAGCGGAAACCGTATCCATTTGGCTACCATTAAAAAAAAAAAAAAAATTAAAGTTCATTACGTCAGTCAGAGAGTGATCTAATCGTTATACGATGATCTATGCATAAAAGCTAAATTGACCGAGTTTAATTAAACTGAAAGTGCTCAACGATATATATATATATATATATATATATATATATATATATATATATATATATATATATATATATATATACAAATGCTTCATGTTTTGCACAGATCATTGTAGGAGGTAACAGTTACAACGGTCATGAAATGTGAACTCATAAACAAAACTATACTTGACTCCATTTTCTGATTTTCTAATCGTTTACCTCAGAGCCAATAATAAATTACCATAGGAATAATCGGAATTAACCCCAGAGAAACGATAAATTATGGCGCAGATAAAGACAGCAGAGACTTTTTGACGAGCAGATGACCTGAACTTTGTATGACTGAAAATGGACTACCTATATAGTTTTACTTCGCAGACAGTGCACACACACACACACACACAGACAAGCACACACACATACACACACCCATACATATATATATATATATATATATATATATATATATATATATATATATATATATATATATAGTGAGTGAGTGAGTGAGAGAGAGTGTATGTGTGTGAGAGAGAGGGAGTTAAACCGAGAGAAAAAACATTCATATATATATATTATTACATTTATTATTATTGTATTATTTACATATATCATTTAAAGTGGATATGTGTGTGTTCGTGTAAGTATAGGCACAAACTTAAAACTTACATAATGAATGATGTTTTTTATTTATAGGCTTGTAATTTGGTATATAGAATATTCAGACACAAAGAACATTTTCTAATCCGTTTTCATTCGGTAAAAAGGGCTGCTAAGGGGTCGAAATTGAAAATTCGGTGCTTGGGAGTTATCAGATTTGTATCTGTTTGTCAACTGTTTAATGATTGTGCATGCGGTAATCATTCACATGACAGCTTGCTTATTTTCAGAATAAGTAGATTCGCGAATATCTTAGCAAGCTGGCCTATTATTTATCGTACTAAACTCACTGTGTTTTCGTTTCGGTCTCAGCAAGTGTATTTTCTTTTTTCACTCATGATAAGTAAACTGTTTAGAAAAAAAAACACATAATACACGCATCCACAAGTCTCAGTCCCCTTCCATTTACTTACTTTATTTGAAAAAAGAAATTCACTGTTACGTTTAATACCGGGCAAAGTCGTGTTCAGCTGCTAGTATTGTATATATTTCTTAATATTATTCAGGTGATTATTTTTCTTCTATTTTCACACGTTTAATTTCAACGAATATTTAAGGCGCATCTGTAAAATTGTTAAGCAACACTTAAAATGCTTAGTCGTTTATGGAGACGATAATCGCTAAATGCAATCAACGTAACGTTTTGATTGTATCAAACAGTTGATTAACATTAAGGCGAACCTCATCAGTAAGGGGCCAATACGCTAAAAACTCTCAGGAAGAAACGCAATAAAAGCCCGTATTATATCCTAATGACCCGAGATTATTATTAGCCATACTTGAATACACCAGCATAAAAAAACAGTTGATATGTACGATTATATGCAAGTATAACATCTAAAGAATGAAGATATAAATTTGAAGCCAAAATAAAGGCGGCTGATACAAATAAATCCAAGTATACAGAATAAACTTTTACTTTCAAAACACAATATGCTTGACGGATAGTTTCTGTTACCTTTTTTCCTAGCAAATTTCAGATATTCATTTCTTATGAAGAGATCCTTCAAAATAAGAGAATTCACTGATTAAATATTTTTTATTATATTCTGAATCTTTCTGATGATGGTTCTTTTGTTTAAATTAATAAATATATTTTAGTATATCACGACCACTGTCGGTACTTTATTGGATTATCAGGAAAAAGACGAGCACAATATATATTCCCGACTCTCTGACACAATATGAAACTGTGCTAGCGATATACACACACACACATCCACACACACGCACACACAAACACACACACATATATATATATATATATATATATATATATATATATATATATATATATATATATATATATATATATAAACGTTTGACTTATGTCCAGGTAAAAAAAAAGTAATTAATATATTAAAACGTATGACTTATGTCCACGTAATCTACATTTAAACTTTAAAATGTTTAGTCCCAAAATTGGCGGAGGAGTTTGGTAGAGCCTGCAATTGTCAGGACCTTAGACTCTGACCTCTTGCTGGCTGAATTATTACCTAAAAACTGATTAAAAAGGTAGCGTTATGTCTGAATATCATTTATGTAGATTTCCCCTGTTTAATAAAAAGAAAATGACTGATTAATTTAGTAGACATAGTTTTTTTTTAATTTGTCCCGAATTTGAAGCGTTAACATCAATTGTTTTGTAGGGAAACTGAAAAAAAAAGTTAGATGCATGTCTAAGTAACCTACATCTAAAATTTAAAATGTGTAGACACAAAATTCGCGGAGAGTTGGCTAGAGTTTCAAAGGCCAAATCGTTGAACTTGGGCACTTCAAAACCGATTAAGTGGTGAGGGCCCACAATAACCCCTTAACATTAATCTTAATTCACGTTAGCTTTTATTTATTTGTTTGAGTTGAATCATATTGTGTCGGATAAATTCATCTCATGAATTCACGTTCTTATAAAAGTGAAAGCCAAAAAAAAATGTCAGAAATTTAGACAATTCTCGACACAAATTTTGCATACCACTGTTTTTCCTTCTCCAACTGCAAGTGGCACTCTTTCGAAAATAGACATATGTATAAAAAAAATACAAACGTTACATGTTATCGTGTCAAAAGAAGGAAAACTCCTGCTCACGTGATTACGTGTCTTTTTAAAAGTATTTACACACCCTTTTTTATTTTCATTTATATATCTGTTTACACTTTTTTTGTAAGTGTACTAGAAGAGATTCAGTTGATTACAAACATTTCTGCGTGTTCTTTACATTACAATAGTACAAGTCTGAATCAGACACCGCAATACTACACCGTTCAATACTGTAAAACTGAAACTAAGCTGTTCTGCTTGAAAAGGGAGACATTTTCTTCTTAATCATATTCGTATCGATCCTTTACTTTAAAAAACAAAACTAATTACGTGTTTACTTTTTTTAATATCACATTTTGCTGTTTCGGATTATTTTACTAAAGTAAATAGATTCATTATTTTTCAAAACTCTTTTTGTTCCTTTGGTTTTTCGATATTTCGTCGATATTATTTAGTAACAGTATTTAGCAGAAAATCCTACAAACGACTACCCAGAAAAATAAATATACAAGAAATAAAGTTTACCACAGTCAATAAATTTCAGTTCATGTTTTTTTTTTAGTTTATAAATAGTTTTTTAAGACTCTTCACTTTAAATCATTTCAGCGAATCGAAATTAAAACGAAATTTGAGACGATAACTACATAAATGAATTTTTATATAAAGTGCACATGCAAAAATTGAATATTCCTCAAACACAAAATAACGACACACATTAAAATATGTTTATAAATATTCCTTACGTTGACGAAACTCTCTTCGATTGTTAACAGAGAATGTTCAGGTGCCGCTCCTTCAAATTGACAACGGGGCTCTTTATTTCAAAGTCGCGGCCATTTTTTTTTAAATCGGTTTGTGAATTTTAAAAAAAATCCAAACTACTAAAAAATACAAACCCATGAACTCTTCTACCATAAAAGTAACTTTTATTGACTATGGTAACATTTATTTCTTGTATATTTATATTATATTATTATATATATAACATTTTCCATTGTTGGGAAACATCATTTTGTTGGTCAGTCTTGGCTACGAATCGAAACAAAGTTCATATAAAAAAAATATTTCCGAGAAAATTATCTTTTCTTTCATCATATTTTGCTCAGGGTAAAATGTTTGAGTATCAAAACCTATCTCTTTACAACCCACTCCTTTTTATAAACCTGTCATACTTTCATCAATCACAGTCCATTTTCTGTAGGCTGTTTTTGAACCCAGCCAACGACGGGTACTTCTGCTAGTATATATATATATTTCATTATGTTATATATATATATATTTATTTATGTATTATATATAAATTTTTATAATATACAAATATATATATATATATATATATATATATATATATATATGTATATACAGACGTGTCTAGTAGATCTCCATCTGACATAGCCGAACATTGACTAGGAATATTTCCCTTGTAACAGCTGTTTGCTTGACTCGAGGAAAAATATTTGTGGCTGAAGAGGCAATTGTAGAAGGAGACTCTTTCGCAATGTATAGATACATGTGCTTTTACGTGGCTTCGCTGCCAATTTTTTTATCAACCTATTGTTTATAAGCACTTTGTTCAATGTTTGCATTCCATGTACAACAATTGTCCTTAATGATCTTTCAAAATCCAATGTTATTTCTCCCAGCATTTATGTCTCGCCTTGCTACATGTTTGTATCGTAATTGGGGCATCCTTCCGTAAACTTCTAGCTCGGCATAAAACAAATGGCATTTTGAATGCGCCTATAAACTATGTAGTTTAAGTAACTCGCCTAACCCAGTGACATTTTAAGGTTTTCATACTAGGTAATTTCCACATGATAGAATATTTGTTTCTACAACGTAATCTGCTAAACTATTCTAATGTCTGGAAGCAGACAATGATATTAACATGTTTAAGTTGCTCCCTTGTCTGGTGCAGTTATATTCTCACTCGCTGCTTAGTACTGCCATTATAGTCTGAATTGAATATATATATATATATATATATATATATATATATATATATATATATATATATTAAAAGTATACAGCAATCTTATTTTATTAATATTCATCACCAGTAATGTTTCCCCAGTTCATTTTAACGTACATATTAATTAAGCCCCAGCTTGCCCCATCCTCCTAGGTCATTTTAACGCAAATGTTAATCACGTCCCAGCTTGGCTCATCCTCCCTCGCTACGAATTTTTAAAAGTATGTCAGTCCCATATTTCACAGTACAAAAATACAGGATAAAATAAGAATAAATTATATTCGTATTTTGTTAAAAATTCAAGGCTCTAATAGCAGTGGATATTTAAAAATATCAATTAGCTGCCCTTCCTTGAATGTCATCGCTTAGTAATAGATAGAACAATGGACCGCGAAAATTATAATGTGGGTTAGTTAATAGCGTGTTTTTTTTTTCGCACGTAAATTTAGTATTTTCTTTCTTTACGTGTAAACAATTTTATAAGACGTGAAAATTTACCATTTGTTTTTATTTTCTGGTTGCATGACGTTGGCTGCATGCTCTAGCCCCACACGTAAATCTCTTGATTTTTTTATATTTTAGTTATCTGTTTTTAACTCAATCACCGCCTCTATATGGGTGTGGATCTTGAGCTAGGTCGTTTTCGCAAGCGCAGTCTGGAGGTCGGTGAATACTCTTCGGATGCTTGGGATCAAGCTAGGTTTATGATGTGTCAGGCCATGTTGGGGATGTTTCTAACGTATTGTCAAACGAATTAGTCGAGCAGGTAAAGATTGAATGACGAATGAGGGAGGCAGTTAGAGAAAATTGGTAAGTCATAACAGCACTTCTGAAGCAAATTCTGGGTCTCATTTGATTTGTAGGTCGGCGTTGAGTCTTGCTGACATACCCACAGTCTTCCATCGGCCACCTTATGTCACCAGGGTGTCAAAAAACTCTTCAGCACATTTAGGTACACGTTGGTGTTGATTTCAATTTAACTTCCTTAATGTGAGCTGGCATGATTTGGCCCTCACTTGAAATCGCACTAAATAGAATAATTGTGGCCGGAGACTTCGATGAGCTGTGTTCTCAACAGTTAATGACTCTGGATTAGTACTTTGAATGTGTTGGAGATATTTATAGCAATCGGAAGAGAGCATGAGTTTGATATGGCGCATCTCCGATACTGCTCGTTTTACATTGTGTCATTTGAAGGTATGACAGAAGACCTCTATTGCTCGTGGGTTTTAATCAAACGAAAATCAATCATGTCTTATTAAAGCGAAATGTTTATCTTTCCACCCCGTCTATTTCATTTCATTTTTTATAAGCTTTCTCGTCCGTCTTTCAACATTTACATCTCAATTAAATGGCGACGCAGGAATTCGAATCCCAAATAAGGATTGATGGCAATTTGAAAAGAATTTAAGCGCAGGAATCCTCAAGCAAAACTCGGCTTGGGCAATAGGGAAAAAAAAAGATATTTTCTTGAAGTTAAACAAAAGTAAATTATTAAGGAAAATACATAAGGAAAAAAAAACGCATCCAAGAATGAAGAATCACAGGCCAAATTGTAAGTTCGTTTTTTTTTTTTGGAGAAAAAAAAACAAAAAAAAAACAACTTCCAACTTATGCATTCACATTTTTTTTTAAAAGAAAAAAAAGCAAAACTGTCTCCTCTGAAGAACAAAGAAACTGTCCATTTTTAAATGTTGATTTTATTTAACGCATGCACAGATGTCTCATTACTTCGAGATTTCTATTCCTACAGTTTTGGAATATATTTCCTGAGTGTAGTTGAAAGTGAGTTTCATTTTATGAATAACGTGTTTTTTTATTGATAGACGAAAAAGACGCAACTTTTATTCACTCTAAACATGTTTGGGGATAAATTTCCCCCAATTTTTATTTCGGATGCTATTTTTTCATATACCCTTTTATATATATATATATATATATATATATATATATATATATATATATATATATATATAAGTGAACGGGTCTCTGTGTGTCTTTGTATATTTCCCTACGCAATAAATCTGTCAATTTTAGTCTACAGACTCAAAATTTGATATACAGGGTACTGAGATTTGGAACAATTTATGTGATTTGTTTTCGGCCGCAAATTTCGCTGTTAAGGGGTCAAAGTTCCAGGATTTGACCTTTGATAACGCTACCAAAGTCCTCCGACAATTTTGGGTCTAAACACTTTGAATTTTAGTTATAGGTTCCTTAGACATGGACATTAATATCTTGATTTGAACCCAACACAACAAATATTAAAGGGTTATGATAGGGGTTAAATTTAAAATAATTATTATGAATAATATTCGCTTTAGACTAATAATAAGGTGCATAGTGCTTGACAAAATCAAAATAATAATCGTTTAACGTTATTAAAATTCACGATTTCTGATAATTTTACCGTTTAGACTGTGTACTGCATTTGAAATTTATAGGTATTCAATTTTCTGTTTTAATCCAAAGAAATTTGTAGTGGCTACTAAATAAAAACTAAGCAAATGTAGTCTAAAAGTGAATATGTACATGTTTGCATCTTCCAACGTTGTTTTCTCAATTATTACAAAGATGATCACGAAACGGTGAACCTCTGTTCTCTGTTGGTATAAAAGTAATAATATTATTTTATAAATAATCTATATCTATCTTGATATGTACACACACATACACACATACGTATATATATATATGCATATATATATATATATATATATATATATATATATATATACATATATTTATGCACACGTAAATATTTCACCGACCCCCTAGAGCTGTATACCGTATTTGATTTATTTCATTATGTTCAGGTTTAGATGTGAGCGCCCCCCACGCACATGCACTCTTATACATATATATATATATATATATATATATATATATATATATATATATATATATATATATATATATATATATATATATATATATTTGTGTGTGTACATATATGTGCCTTTGTATTTGTTTATGAACACAATTACTCACATATATATATGTACATGTATGTACACCCACCCACACATATATACACACACACGTATATATATATATATATATATATATATATATATATATATATATATATATATTCGACTCCTGTTGTTTTCTAAAAAAGAATGATTATTATCTCAATCGACATACATGTGCACACAAGAGAATCGATCGTTTCAGCAATGGATAAGGGAGACAATATAATTTGTAAAGAGACTCGCCAGGAGAGACGGTTAGTAATGTTATGTCTATTGAGTTAAGTTGATATTTTGCTGGGGACCCTTTTGAATATTCATTCAGCTATGTTTGCTACGCCGGGAATTGGATTGTAAAAAAGCAATCGAGATATTGAATATACGCTAAGAGGCAGCAACACAAAAAGATATGGCATTAGTAAAACGGAAATATATTACAATAAAAAATATTTAAAAGTACAGCTTTCGTTATACACTATGTAGGGGAGATAAATCTTTTGCAAAAACAAATTTCACTTTAGTAAAATGTAAAACCTGAAACATATCGAAAGTTAAGAAATTAATCATAAAAATATGAAGATGAGACTAGAAAATGTAGATAACACCTAATGCAATGGACGGCCTCTGAATAGATTACTTAATCGTTTTTTAACTGAATACATAATATAATTCACGATATTATAAAAAATGTCGGCAGCGAAAGAGAATAATTACAATTTGAGAAATCAATAGAGAAACGAATAAAAGAACTTCGATGAGGAAATATAACTCAAATATTTTTATTTTGTACAAATATTTTCATATATTTGTTTGTAAGTATGGCCATCGAAAAAAGATTTTCAAAAAATATGTAAATGCATAAATTGAAGCATACAACAAAGCAGTTAAATATAAATCATACGTTACCCTCAACAATTATGCAAATTGGTTCAATCATAACGTAGTGATATGTTATAAAAAAGAGAAATGGAACATACTGTGAATTTTTTTTTTTGGGGGGGGGTGGATTAACCGCGCAGGATTATTGTGTATATTTCTCAGTTTTCCAAGATTCAGGCCTTATGCTCTCCGAATTAGTTTGATGGATGTAGACCTAATCATTCGAATGATACATAAAGAAACTGGAATATGTTATACCTAAAAAATACAAGCATGTAAGATGCTTTGAACCTGCAACGAAATTGACTGTGTAACAACAACAGTCAAACTCAGTGCAAAAGTCTGACATAAGTATATATTTTACGTGATGGGTTAGAAGCCCTTCCGGGGAGCCCTGACTCCTCACTTTCGGAATGTTTATAGACGTGTGTTATTTTTGTGGGAAGTCACATGCAATCTGCCCGAGGAAGTCCAAAATATCAACATTAACCAGCGTGGCCTTAAGTTAAAAATTGTATTGTATAACCGATTGCTAAGGAGGATAAAAATAGTGCCTGATTACTGAAAATCGATTTTAAACAATGCTCAAATATTATGTATGCGTTTTATTTTCTCGTCTATTTTTCCATGAAGACAGAGAACGGAATAAAATTGCATTCTTTTAGACAGTCGAAGCCTGCATACTGTGAGCGACGGACGCATAGTAGGTTTGCCCAGGCCGTTGGCGATACGAGTAAGTCGAGTTTAAGAATGCTCCTTACATGTAAAATAGTTTTATAGTTTTTTTTTTTTTTTAAATATGACCAGACGGACATATGTTGTTGACGACAATTAAACACTAGTGATTCATCTTGGACGTTTCTACTGACTATGTGTCCATCATTGGCTATACGGGTAAGTGTTTAAGAATGCTCCTTAAATGCAAAATAATTTTATATATTTTTTGTTTTTAATATGACTTTGTTCGCTGTTTTGTACACGCGTTCAATTTCAGCAGGGGGAAGTAGTTCTTGTAATCAACAACAATAAAATCGGCTATTAACAGAAACGCGACCCAACAGCATATGTAATCGACGATATTAAACACTAGTGATTCATCTTTGATGATTCTCACGACTATGTGTTTACTGTGTTGATCGTGTGTAACACCCCTAAAGCTGGTTGTCATAACCAGGGCGTAACAAAGTCCCAGAAACGTCCCCACTACAACGCAAGTAACTCTCCCGGGCAAATGACTGTCCTACATATAATGTAAACCGTAACAATACGAACTAATTTATCTGCTGTCGTGATTTTTATTAGATATAAACTTATTCTCAAACATCGCTTCACTGAGGCTTGTCTCTTTAAGTAATGGCGTTAAGAAAATATTATGCTAGCGATTTGCAGCAAGACTGTAAAAGTATGTGAAAAATAATATATATTTCGATTAATGAGTTTAAAAGTAACAGGATCTAACTGCGAAGAGAACACAACAAATGAATCAAACAAAGTAACTGGAAGAGATGAATTGCAAAATGGAAATAAAAACATAACCTCAGCAGCAAAGCATCGTTAATGGAAAATGTAACTTAAGATATTTATAAATAATTGCAAACAATCAAATATTTAGCACACTACGAAAAGTCGTAATAACATTAAAGCAGTAAAGAAAGGTTTACACAGGAAAAAAAAAAAACCATCAGAAATAGTAATATGCGAATGAAGCGAAATAAACAATTAAGCCAACCGCAAAAGCTAATCCTCTGTTTATTCAACGTGGATACCGTGGTAGATGGTTTTTCAGCCTAAAGAAAGAACTAAAATGGAATATCCCGCCTTTCTGGCGCCTTCATAGATTCAGAGGCGTCGGTAGATTTTCTTTCGCCTTTCTTGTTTTCACTCTTTCCATAATGGCGTGGAGAACTCGCTATTGATACGTTAATCGTTTCGCGGTTTTTTTTTTTTACATATTAATATGAGACTGTCGTTCAATAACACGCAATATCAACGACAAAGAAGTCCACTTTTCCGTTTTAACGTTGCAACTTTCTTTCTTGTGCATAATGACTCCTGATGGGACAATAAATAAATAATATTACACGTAAAGAAAGACAGCATTCTTTAACACATCCCAAAATCAATCAATTATCACCGGCTGATACGAAAAACAAAATAAAGAAAATGAATTGCAACATTGATCTTATAAAACAGAGAGAACAGAAAATCTGGCGATACTTGTAATACATATTGCTGGTGACAACATCGTGAGAAGCAATTGCTATGTCTAGCGAGCGGGACATTGATAGATATATACTCTTATTAATAATTCTAGTAATGACGCTTCTACTACTATTATCTTACTAATAATATTACTACTAGCATCAACAACACAAACAGCTTCAGCAGCAGCAGCACCACCACCACCACCACCTCCAAGAACAACAACAAAACAACAACACCAATAATAATAATAATAATAATAATAATAATAATAATAATAAATATCGAGGAGTGAGCATTGACCGGTGCAAAGAGAACTGGGACACTGGGGAGGCTTATTGCTACTCACATTCCAGTACAGACCAATGGCCGCTACCAACGAAAAATCAATGGCAAGCAGCTGTTGCGATAATGCAAATTTAATTGTCAAATCTTATCGAAAGAGATAAAGAGTACTTGAAAATCTGGTTAAACGTGTTGTCCCGCAGCGTGCAATGAATACCACAGGCTGTATTCAATAAGATCTTTGATGACCTCTGTGAGCCGCCGCCGCCAACAACAACAACAACAACAACAATAATAATAATAATAATAATAATAATAATAATAATAATAATAATACCAATAAAAATAAAAATTAAAAAAAAAACTAGAGTGATCCATTAAAATTCCAACCTTAATTTAATGCCAACCAGAATAACATACTGTTAATAACACTGGTCAACAAAAAGAAACTTTTTAAAAGGTGTCTTATATTTTTTTAACTGATTTACTATATTTTTTCCATGCTTAATCAAGAAATAACATCCATTTTGCTCTCGGAGGTTTTTTTTTTTTTTTTTTGTAAATTTGAATTGAAAATTATGCGACTTATATTTTTTAAAACAATGTTTTCAAGATTTACTAATGATGTTTCAATGGCAAAATGTCAATTTTTATGATAAAATTGCTGTATTCTAACAAAGAATCATGTACACTTCATGTACAGTACATGTAACTAAAAATGAAAACTTAATGTTTGCATTATTACGGTCTTTTCGTTTTTTTTATTGTCGCGAATGTTTTGGTGCTTTCACATCTCTTTTTAAATTTCAACAGTAGTCCGCCATCATCACCATGTCCCATCTTCCCTGGTAGCGTGATTCCATTTCTCTCAAGTCCTGCTGAAAGCGCTCTCCATGCTCATCGCTTAAAGAGCCAAGATTTTCGGGAAAGCGGTCCATGTGCGAGTACAGGTAGTGCATTTTTCTGCTCATATTGCAGCCAAGGTTCCTAAAGACCACTAACATGTTTGCTACTAGATATTTATAGTTCTCTGCTTTTGTGTTGCCTAGGAAATTCATTACGACCTGAACAAAGCAATTCCACCCTTGTTGCTCAACAGGATCCATGGTCTCCTCAAACGCGGGAGAGTTTTTGATCAGCTGCCTAATTTGAGGACCATAAAAATGCCAGCTTTTAATTTTTCAGTTGACAAATTGGGGAAGGTTTTACACAGAAACTAAAAACACCGTCCATCTTTATCCAGCGCTTTTGTGAATTGCTTCATGAAACCGAGCTTTATGTGCAGTGGAGGAAATAAAATACGTACCCTGTCAATTAGAGGTTTGTTTATCAGATTTTTTTGCTCTACAAATTGCAAACTCTTCAGACACTGCCCATTCTTTTTTCACGTAATGTTGAGTACGATCCCTACTATCCCAGACGCATAAAAAGCATGGGCATTTGGTAAATCCAGACTGTTGACCAAGCAAGAAGTTGACCATTTTTAAGTCAACGCAAATCAGCCATTTATGTTGGTCATAAGAAATTTTTTCTAGGACGTATTTAATTGCTTCACGCGGTTCTTTTAATGTTGTCGAATGTGCCAATGGCACAGATGCAAATTGATTTCCATTTTGTAACAACACACATTTCAAAGACCTTTAGCTGCTGTCGATAAATTGTCGCCAGTCCTCTGATTTGTATTCAGGTACGCCGAGATGTTTCAGTAGCTCTACTATGTCATTGCAATAGACTAATTCTTTTTCTTGAGCAAAATATCTTAAAAATTCCTGGTGCCTGGTACGGAAGAAACTTACCTTAACTTTACCATTTAGCATGTTCTTGTCCTTTAAACGAGATGCAAGAAGTTCGGCAGAGTCTTTTGGCAAATTTCAATCGCGAACAAGATCGTTTAGTTCGTTTTTGGGAAAACAATTTTGGCTGCTCATCATTGTAATCGGGAAAGGATGCATCATGATGATCATCAGTAGTGGTAATGCTTTGAGTTTCATCCTGGCTACTGCTGCTTTCTTCAATACTTGTATCTTCAAATACAGGTACGGAATTTCATCACTATGAGGAGTAGGGCGCATAGCTGACGGCAGATTGAGATACTCCAGTGTTGTGCAATTTTTTTCTGTTAATCCCCATGACATTGATAGCACAAAAATAGCAATCGGTTGCATGATTTGAAGGCTTTCGCAAAATCATGGGGATGCCAAATTTCATGGACTTTCGCGTGCCTTTGCTCCGTTGACGGAGATGCTCTGTGCATCTTTTGCAAAGCATGTGCGGTGCCCAACTTTTGTCTTGATTGCCGAGCTTCATGTCCAAAATATGCATAGTAAACGCGCTTGATAAAGGTGGTGACAGTATTGGGATTTGGTGCAGGTGTGTACTCACCACAAACATAGCAAAAAGCATCTGGCTTATTTACACACATTCTTCGAGTCGCCATGGTATACCTGAAAAAAATTAAAAATTAAATTTGTGTACGTTGTCTCCATGAAATTTAAAGTCGGTATCAAGAAAATTCGGCACAATTATATCTATGTCCTGCAAACAGTTTTAATCGCACAGTAATGAAATGATTTGACTCTGAAACACACAGAACCAATACGTAAGACTTACCTTCTCGTCTGCTTTCATATGTTGGTGTGTTTTAATAACAAGTTTTATCATTGAATTCCCGTATGGGCCAAATAAAGTCTTATCTTATCTTTAAATATCGCATAATAATCGCAAAAATTAGACTCCCTAATTAAAATGTAATCAAAAATTGTTTATTGAAATGCTTTCTTCTTTGTATTGCTAGTGCTAAAAAATGTAAATTTGTTCAAGTAATAGAACTTTAAACGGTAAATGGTTAATACTTCCGTTGTACCTTTCTCGGATATTTAAAATTTAAAAAATAGAAAATTTACGATGGCTTAAAATGTCGACCTGTCCCAGCAAAAATAGTGTCATTTTTGGATTCAGCGCATCAAAATTGTGCAAAATCAGCGTACAAAACTGAGACACAAAATTTGCTGTTATCCATAACATTTAGACAAAATGATTTTCTTTTCCAGTATAAATAATTGTCATTGTAAATATTATATAATTAATATAGCGTTCTTTTAATATTCAATTGGATCAATCTTACTTTTTAAACCAGATATTACCTATATTTTTGATTGAGAATTAATTGTAATATTAATATTTTCAAATAAAAAAAACATCATTCATAACAATACAGACCGGATATTAAGTGCGGTGTAAGGCATAAAAAAGTGGAAGTGACAAATAACGTGTCTTAATTAATAACAATTTATTTAAATTAAAGCCACAATTATTACATAAATTCAACGCTTCAATGATTAACGTACTTAACAGTATAACTATGAACATGAAATAAAAATCAGAGAAGAACATCATGTTTCATCTCAATAATATCAGATTATTTGGACAACCGCCGATGTATGATTTGAATGTTCATTTAATATAGAATTAGTGCATTTTAATGTCAATGAAATGATCTTATTTTCTAAATTGGACTATTCGACATGATTCCACTATAAATTACATTTCCTTTTCTCTGGTTTTCACCACTGTTTGTACCATTTTAAACTGTAGAAATGTTTAGAACTCCCGGTGTTGTATTTAAAACTATTTGCATTACCACGAATTTGCATCTCCATCACATGTCTTAACGCTTCAGGCTGGACATATATAACATAAGTATTTCTCTGTAAAAGTTTGTACTCGACTTTTCATCCATTTGTCTCAACTTACAAACTTCTTTGTCTTTTCTAAGATGTTAGAGTAACGGAAATATATGGTAAATAAGATGGAAGGAGTACTGTTGTTATTAAACAATGTAATGTGCATTGTAAAAAGTGGTACCAAGGTCTTTACTGTAAAAAGTGGTATCTAGGTGTTAACTGTAATTCTTCGGATTTACCTACATTGGTTTATATATTTAGGTGATTTACAAATCGAGTTTAATAGTATATCAAACTGTTAGTGTTAGAAATAATCGATTGTAGGTTACAAGTTATTAGCGAGAGTATTTCATTTAGAAATTAACATAGGTGTTAAAATCTTCCCTGGCCTTTTAACCGTGGTGCTCTTCCACCATGTATTTATAAAAAGGTGGTGTTAGATTTTATCTGTCCTTTCTTGTAAATATCCTGAGCCCTACCACTCAACATATCCAATGCGCGGACGCCCCATCTACGATAGAGACTAATCGTTACTATTCTCCAGCTTTTATGCAGTATTGGGTTTAGTGCATGTTTTTATTAAATAAAACATGCAAAGTACACACATAGTTGTATTCATGCACGTCGATTCAAGGCATATCGCTAAATTTAAAACACGCATCATCTATTTGACTGTCTCATCACCATAGACTTCCAATGGGATTATTTTTCTTCGTCCATCCTTTGTATGTCTCCTATTGTAATTATCATTTTATTCGAATCACGATTCAATCTTCTCCAGTTTTTAAAATAATTTTACAAGTATTGCTATCTGTACTGTTCGTTATTCAGTTTTTCTCGCACACATCCTTGCAATATGATTGTAACGTTTTGTTTGGTCGTACTAAGTAAATCCTGTCATTGAACCACACGATAAAAATTGTCTCATGTATATTAAAATAAGTTCGAGTTACTAATGCAGAATGACATCGCACTATCTTGACTTGTTGATGAAATACATCCTAAAACTTATCTTGATTATAAAGGTGGTAATATTATTGGCTTAGCTAACGACAGCAATGAACCTAACACAATTGCATTTGCTTTTATGCTTAGCAGTGTATTCTCACAATATAAGGATGTTGTGCATGTTATGTCAACTAAATGTCTTGTAGCTGAGAAGTTATTTGACATAATTAAACGTGTAATAATTGACTTAGAAGTATAGAGTTCAAGGTATTACCTGTTATAACAGATAGTAATGCAATAAATAAAAAAGCCATTACTTTCTTTTATAGCCCATCAAAGCTTCCAATTGTATATCCCCATCCAGTTAGAATGTCTATCCCCTTTTCTTCTTATTCGACTCAGTGCATATATTAAAATTCATTAGAAACAATTGGCTTGGACAAAAAGATGAACGTAAATGCATGATGTTCCCAAAGTTTTGTTATAATTGAAATCATGAATTAGAAAACATCTAAAGTGCTCCATTTTCTAGTTTACATGAACTTTATGCCATAGAATCTCAATCACTTGTGAAATATTGCTATAAGTTGACTTCAAAAGCTCTTTCTCCGACTACTTTTGAAAGGCAAAATGTTAATTTGGTTTTGCAAATTTTCAACGAATACACTACTCAAGGTTTGCTAACTTTAGTAAAACAGGAATGCTTGCCAAATAACGCAGAAATCGCAGAATATATTCAAATATTTTATATTAGGTGGGCAATACTAAATGTGAAAACACTATATAAAGATTGTCGACTTCGTAATAAATATGCTTATCCACTTACATTAAATAGTGATAATTATAGTTTCCAAAATGTGTTATGTGACTGGTTAGAAACTTGGAATAGCAGTCCTGGAAGAACTGGTAAGTTATCAAAGGAAACATATACTGCTTTCCACCATACTACTTACGCAATGTTAGTATTGACTAAATATTTTATAAATGCACTGAACAGTGTGTATATATTACCAGGGAAGTTTCAGACAGAACACCTTGATTCAAGGTTTGACCAGTATCGACAACTTAGTGAAGATCACTATAATATATCGATACGTCAGGTGTATGAATGTGAAAAAAAAAACTCAGAATGTTGTCAGTTTTAAAATTGAGCTTACCAATTAATAATCGAACTATTGGATTGAAAAAATTAAAAGAAACTAACTGGGATGAAATCACAAGGGTGGAAGAGTTACATGTTTATAAATTTAACATAGATGTAACATAAGATGGTGTTAATCAATGCAAGGAAGTGCTTCCTGTTATATTATACTTAGCAGGTTATTGTTGTCATGCAGTTTTCAAAAAAATTGAAATGCAATAGCTGCAAAAAATTTATATCCGGGAGATAGGCTGTTGAAGAAATAGCTGAATTAAACAGCTACGTTCAGGGTATTAACAGAGGTCCTCTACTATACCCAAATGGTATAACTAATAATTTTGTCTTTAATAATTATATAGTTATAAACAAACTTACAAAATGCGATTCTTTTTAATATTCGATTAATCAGAGAAAATTAGACGTGTACATAACTTTAAATATTTTGGCTGATCAAATTCAATTATTTAATGTTGACTCTTGTGATGAGGGTCACGCTATTCAGCAAATTGAAAAAAATGCTGATCTGGAGTTCATCGAATTCCCTTATAAAAAAATATGTCGCAAAGGGAATGACAATATTAGTAAAACAATATTAGAAAAATTCAGACTTTTTATTTAGTTCTCCAACAGATTTTTGAAAAGTTTAAATATTCAATGTTTAAAATATTTCTGTCTTAGTAACTTTGTTTATACTAACATTTGTTTGAATTTAATTTTTAACTTATTGTTCGTTATTCAGTTAAACTAATTCTTCGTTATTCAGTTAAACTAATTTATTGTTCGTTTTTCAGTTAAACTAACTTATTGTTCGTTTTTCAGTTGAACTAATTTATTGTTTGTTTTTCAGCTAAACCAATTTATTGTTCGTATTTCAGTTAAACTAATATGTTATTCGTATTTCAGTTAAACAAATTTATCGTTTGTTTTCAGTTTTGATTTTTAAAATATTGTTTCTTTTAATTTTAAAAATATTTATTGTTCATTTTTATTTATTTCTATTGAATAGACTTCAGTTATACACAAATCAAATTGTAGTCCTTTCCTTTTTAAAAATTTTAACAACTTTTCTTCCCTTTCAATTCGTTTTTTATTATTATTATTTTTATTATTAATATTCGATGAGTTTCAGTACAATGTATCATGTGTATCTTTTTTAATCCAATTTTGAAGTTTTTAAACGCTTTCTGTAAAAAATGTCTGCACATTATCGACAGTGTGTGTTCCACGTATTTTGCTGGCTAGGACCTATAGCGATGACGTCATTTTTCAGCTAACAGGCAATCTATGACGTTGGTCACGATTAAACGCGGAATATTCAGTATATATATATATATATATATATATATATATATATATATATATATATATATATATATATATATACATACATTATTCATATATTTTAACCAACATTTTTATATATTTCAATTCTGATAATTTTCAGACCGAACATATCAAAGTGGTGAAAAGGAAGGTTTACCTGCTTGATCTGTTTAAATAGAGATTAATAATGTATTTATATATGAAAAACTAATGTATTTTTCTGTCAGAAAGGTAACTATATTCGAATATTTTAAATGATACAATCATCAAAATTGTTCCAATGGTTATGAAACATTTGTACCGCAGTAAACATACTCAACATGAGGTTCTCATTTTATATTTTGTCTTCTAGATTTCTGCGAAAATATCGCATATATATTTATATGCATGCATATATATATATATATATATATATATATATATATATATATATATATATATGTGTGTGTGTGTGTGTGCGTGCGAGCGCGCATGTGTGTGTGTGTGCGTGTGTGTGTGTGATGAACATATATTGAAGAACTTTTTGACAAGTATATTCTCCCTAATTTCGGATGTATTTGCATGCTTCAGAATCTGGACGAAGATGTACGACACCGCACAAATATCGTTTCAAGAAAATACGCATAACCTGAAACAGCGAGAGTAAAATAACAATTCTTAAAAATTAACATCACAATTTATATTTACATTGTTTTCTATTTCAGTTTCGCAATATATATAGTTTACTTTTTGTCTGTATATTTCCCCCTCTTCCTTTCCTTCTTCTTCTTCTCATTAATAATAATAATAATAATAATAATAATAATAATAATAATAATAATAATAATAATAATAATAACGTTCAAGTTGTGCGCTTGTTTAAGACAGGAAATTGTGCGACTTTCGAATTAGTGCCTATCTCATATTTTCGTTTTAGAAGATTCTAATTTAAGACCCATTCTCTTTATTAAGCCTCAGACTAAAATAAACAGAGATTTTTGTCTATCTGAAAAAAAATGTCACCTCGAGCAGCACTGCAGGGCGTCCGTTCCAGCTCGATACAAAACTGTAAAAATGAAAGCGAAATAAATGAACAAACATAAGATGTTTTGAATAAAAATCAATAAAAGAAATACAGCATCATGGGGCACTTATATCTATCCTCGGTACTATGTAAATACTAAGCTATTTGCATACATACGTACATACAAGCATACATACATACATACAAGAAAACACTAAAAAGTACACGTATATGAGTGAGGTTGTAAGCAAGAATATATCTTATTTACATATATATATATATATATATATATATATATACATATATGTACGCACATAGAAATGGGTCTACATAGATATGCATTCATATAATAAGACTGAGACATATGAATACCTATCTATATATCTATGTATATATCCCTCCTTCTCTCTCATATATATATATATATATATATATATATATATATATATATATAAATATATATATATATACATATATATATATATATATATATTTATATACATATATATATATATATACATATATATATATATATATATATATATATATATATATATATATATATATATATATATATATATATATAGTGATTGCCACTTCTTTACAGGAGAACATCTTCGCTTGCTTTATTTTGAAATTTGATTACTCATTCATTTTCATGTATTTTTGAAATATATATTTTTTTAATTATATACACATATATTCACATATACACACACATATATATATACATATATATATATATATATATATATATATATATATGTGGAGATGTGATCAAGATGCATCAATTCCTATTTTCTTTGGGAACGAAGGTGGCTCTTCAGACCAGCCCTGCTCTTACAGTCTGTTGCAAAGGGCACACTTAAACTGAGATTGAGGGATACTATCTGGTGCTGCTCTACGGTGGAGGCTCATAGACGCTTTAGGCCTCCACTCGCTTTAGAGACCACAGAGAAAACAGAACATCTGTGTCCTGCAATGTTTTCCCGATCCAAGAACGATTGACCTCCATGTGAAGTCTTGTGGCTAGCTAGGCCAAGTCCGGATAAAGTCATTTTACCGCCTAAATAAAAGAAACATTTATTTTCTCTATGTTGTCGGAATACTATTTCCATTATTTTCATCATATATGTATATATATGCATATATATATATATATATATATATATATATATATATATATATGTATATATGTATATATGTATATACATGTGTTTATACATATATATATGCATATATATACATATATACATATATATACATATATATACATGTATATACATATATATACATATATACAAACATGTATATACATATATACATATATATATGCATATATATACATATATGATGAAAATAATGGAAATAGTATTCCGACAAAATAGAGAAAATAAAAAGGAACACACCGTATTATGTGTTCATCAACGTTTCGTCTTTATTTCGAAATATAGACGAAACGTTGATGAACACATAATACGTATAATGGCCGTATATACGCACAAGGCGGATGTTTTCTTTTGTAACTTGAGGAAATCGTAATGGGAAGGGTAGATCCTTCCCATTACGATTTCCTTAAGTTACAAAAGAAAACATCCGCCTTGTGCGTATATACGGCCACATAGCGAGTTGAACCTTTTCTTTGTTTCCTCTAAAACAACTACCAGGAAGAGTAAACACATTTGGGAACAAGTTTTGCCCCCTGGATTCGACAGTGGCAGTTGTTATCGACTCACATTTGAGTTCACGATTATATTCCTCACCGATTTGACTAGGTGTGGATATTTTGCAAGGCCATATTTCACCGTAATTGCGGATTTCTGCTAGACCTAGACTCAGTCTCTTTGCAAGTACATGTCCGAAAATTCCTGTGACCTCCTTTCCCAACAGTAGAACCTAATGAGAAAAATATTGGCATACCAGCCTCAAATTAGGGCATAATGTCTCCCTTTTAAGAATTGTATATCTTTTCATGCTGTCCTAATCCAAGGTATGAGTATAAAAGACGTAACCTCTTTTAATATTGACGTGATTTTCGTAAATATAACTGTATGTTCTGCAATCCGTGTTAATGTATACTTATAGATGATTAGTCTGGCAGGAAATATACTATAACAGCTGAAACTTAGCTGCGCGTGTTGGGATTACGTGTTCAGCATGGAAAACTTGTGTGGAGGTGAGGAAGCATTCTTTGATATACTTACACGGTTAAATGTGTTTCAGTGTGCAGGAGATTGATTGGGCATTTTCCGGTGTGTCGCTGGTTAGGTGTCGCGACGGCATTTAAAAAACAAAGGGTTCCACTGTGAAGACTGGAGTTGATTAACGAGTGAAAACCATTGTTCTAGCACAGATGGTCGAAAAATTTTGTTTGAGAGCAGTCCAAGACGGTCCATTAAAAAGAGATTTGTGTATTTTTTTACAAGATAATGCAAAGTTGGTAGACGCGAGTTCCATGTCCACCTGCGTGGTTGTGGAAAGCAATGATTTCGTGACGGAAGAAACAAGGTAGCCCCAAGCGACGCACGACGAGAAGCACAAACTAAGCTGAGCTTAATACTCCGCTGCGAGAGGTCAACTCTGCAATTCAGCCGAGAGACGAGAGCATTCATTTACGAATGGATTCTACATGTGTATATCGCTGAATAACTGACATATTGTCCAGACATAAAAAGGGGCGACACAGAAGATTGTGCAATGTAAATATAGAATCGGCACTCCACTCTCCCAAAGTTGGTCTCGGAATATCCACTACATATTAATGTGGTGTCCATTAACTCTCACAATCACCGGATTGACCATCTTACACTTGTACCTCAGTGATGGAAAAACAAAACCCCTTAAATGGCAGAACCCAGAGAACCTGTGCGTGATGTGTCCGTGAGACACACTGTATTGCAAGTGCAGGCAATGCTTCAGTCGAGCGGACTTCCTGGTGTGAAGAGGATGTTATAATTGTTAAAGCTAATCAACCGAGTAATAACTGAAACCGAGGCACGGGAAGTGAGTGTGGATTTCAAATCCCCTTGTATATATGGAGCAGAGTAGTCTTAAAACTGGAGCACGTTGCTATGGATATAACTTATTTCGGCACCAACCTGTACATGACATTGATAGACTGAATCCCTAGACGTTTTGCCATATAGAAACTATTGAACCGACAATGAGTTGAATTGTGCCTTCTGTAAATTGGAACCACCAATTAAGTTGGTGACTGGCTATGGCGCGGCGTTTTGTCGAAAGAGATTTGCTGAGTTCACACGGGTCGTAGAATATAAGATTTCGGTGCGCCCGCATTTTATCGAGAAAGAGAATAATCGAGAAATCTCATCGCGCAATAAAGCGCATTGCGGCAATAACACAGTACACGATAAATGAGGCAACGTACTGGAAACCCCTTACGTGTAAAGGCGTCTGCGACCGTATATTTCAGCTAAAGGACCTGTGCCCTGATTATCAATGTAGTAGTGGTGCCTAACAGTGCAGTTGCTATTTTGTACAAGGGTGATGCTGCTTGGATGAAGAATCCAAAACGGAGAGGTACGGTCAATTTCAGAACGTGTAATGTGCCGTAAATCAATAGCCACCACTAAGTTTCAGTTAAAAGATTATTAAGCTGCCAGCAAGACGTGCGTCCAACGCGCCGAAATGATTGCGCTGTGCGTGATAACATAACCTCCTCGGATGACAAAGCTCCACTTCTATTGTACCGATCACATGAAGAAAGCTCTCCAGAGAGTGATGCAACAATTACACTGTGCAACACTAAAAAAAGTACAGGATATCTGCAGCAATTTTTGTATACCTAGTAACGTGGAAATTTTATTTCTGGCTTTCTTTTTGTTGAATTAGGTATAATTTGTGCAAAATTGCCACAGTCGTAAATTTCAGTAAAAACGTCAAAAATGGGTTACTGACGACTTTGCAGTCACATATTATGTGTATTAAATTATAAATCTTAAGAAAAAACACAGTTTAATGTACACATATTATGTACATTATTTGTTAAATCATTTATTTGAATCATGTATTTGCTAAAATCAGCCGAAATGAGCTACTTTTCCTCATTTAAGCGAGCTAGATGACAGAGCTATCCTGGTTAGCATAATATTTTCTAGACCAAAGGCTAATTTTTTCAAAAGTAAAAACATAATGCTGTAGCACATGGTTTGGTGTTTACCACCTTCCGAAAAGCCATGGTATTCGTCAAGAAACGCATTTTTTAATGTAGGCTAAAAAATCAAGGAAAAGAAGCTAAAACCTGCCGCATAACCTTATTTGTAGGGCACGGGAAAAATCTGAGGGTTAAAAATAGATATCAATTTAATGAAGTATTTTTTTAACTAAAAACTAAAATAAAGACCGGATTATTGTGTATTTTTATGTTTTAAACATAAAGGGGCATTTTATACATTCTTTTCTGAAAATTTATTTACTGTGAAAGCACTAGACACGCATTCCTTGGCATTTGCATATCTTGCAGAAAAGTTTACTTCATTAAGTCGAACTAAAATAAAAGAAGGTATCTTCATAGGTCCCCAAATTCGAAAAATTGTTCTTGGTGAAACTTTTAACACACATCTCACGAGAAAAAAAATGTGCCTTTGAGTCATTCAAGAAAATTTGTGGTAACTTCCTGGGAAAACATCGTTCAGAAGACTATGTGCAAGTTGTGAATGATCTATTGCATCATTTTCATGATATGGGATGTAACATTTCTCTAAAAGTTCATGTGCTCCACTCTCATTTGGATTTTTTTGGCTGAGAATCTTGGCCATGTGAGTGATGAACATGGCGAAAGGTTCCATCAAGATATTTCATTAATAGAAAAACGTTTTAAAGGAAAATGGAACACTGGTATGTTGGCAGACTACTGCTGGAATTAAAAAAAAAGATGATGACACTCTACACAAGAGAGTTAAGAGGACAAATGTTGTTTAAACTGGTGAATTCGGTGTTTTTTGTTTCAAAATAATTAATAATAAAGTACATGAAAATGGTACCTAATCCAGAGAAATAAATGTCAGATTTGGACTCAGCATACTTTTCTTACACCGAAACAGGTCTTATATGTCTTGTACTTTTTTTTCAATTCAAATTTGTTGCACAGTGTTATGCAAGAACAGGAGGTGTTAAATGATCCGAAAGATCGATGGAGAAGCCATTGAGTTAGTTATTACACTTTTACTGTTTAGGCGAAGTACTAGTACTGCCCGGAATTGCAATTTGTGTGATCATGAGAAAAGAAAGGAGTGGTACAGGCATGAATGTACGTTCTCAAGATTGTGTGTCAATGTGTAGTTAGGTCTACCTACGGCGAAAAGGCGTTCGTCTAAGTGCTATAAAACGTTGACGTTTGTAATTCAGAGAGTGACAGCTGAGGTTGCTCTGGTACAGTGTTATTTCCACGAAGTTGTTCAGGATCGTCGGCTATGCTCAACGGAGTTGTTCGAAATCGTGTTAGCTCGTGTCGGTGGATGTCTTCGGAATGTGTCAATGCTTACTCAGATAGCTGTTGTGAATGTGCAATAGTTTTGGTAAGTAAGTGTTAGAGAATTTGTGTAACGTATGTGTGTAAAATTTATCGATGTTTTAAATAGTTGGTAATACGCATATATCAGACGATCTATTGCTGTAGATTCCATTGTTATGGCCGATCTGCATATTTGTGGAGGCGTGTTTACCCTTTCGTTGCATATATTCTTCTCTATCTCCCCTCATTGATTTCACCTTCTGACTGGACGGATAGGCATGGAAATAATGTCCACTTATTTCATGAAAACATGTAGTAGAAAAAGGATTTTATGTCGGTCTAATTTCTCCATTGATGCCATGATTGTCAGTCCTGATTGTGAAGTCAAGGCGTAGTATTGTTTTTGTTTGTATGAATAAAAGTAATAACTCCTACGCTTTATGTATCTTTGAATAAGTACACAACAGTGATGAATACAGCATACGGCAAGATAATATACATTGGTTTTTGTATGATAACATTTCTTTTAAAGTTCGAGAAATTATATATGAAAAATTCAGATAATATTTAATCAGTTGTATATACCCGGAGTATCCAGGGAATCTTTACTTTTATTTTTTCCACTAAACTTTTTAAACTGTCTTTTTGCTATGAGGTAGGATCGTAAAACATTATTAAAATCATTTAAAAATAAGCGTTTTAAAATGTTAATACATTAAGTTCAGAGGGTAGAACGGAAATTTCAGAAATGTATGTGAATGTAAAAAATGGGCAATATTCGACCGATACATAACAACACCTGTTTGTTCGGTAAACATCTGATTGTGTATGAAATTAATTTCGTAATGTTATCCTTAAACACAATTACATATCATTTCAGGCCTGATAATACACATTGTAATGAATACTGTATTAATGACGGTTAAAATCATATGAATTCACTTTTTTCAATTTAAAGATGGATTTATTTTCCAAGAAATGTTTGATATATAATTGATTAATGCCTGTAGACGTTAAATCTACTAAAGAACGTAAAGTTTTTTTTTAAATGTGAATAAAAAATTAAAATTCAATGGTTACCCATATAGAGGAATTGCTAAAACAAATTACATTGCAATTATAGGAATTATATATAACAAATCGTATTATTATTTTTTTGTTTGAAACTTATTGTTTTTTATTACATTTTCACCCTAAAACAATGCGCATTGCCACTTTAGTGTAGGGACTTCTATCAGGGGAAAAATCTACAGGTGCACTATGTAGTGATTTGGGCAGCAAGATGTAAGTCCATTTTACACTTGAACTTCTGCACATCAGTACAGTTGGGGAAGAAGGGATCTGTAATGGAAGTACAAAGTCTAGCGATTCTGGGGGAGAAACTATTGGAGAAAACATGTCTTTTACCTCAAGGGATTTCTACTATGTTGAGGTGGGATTTAGCTGCCTGTCGGGTTTGTCAAAGGTGATAACGTTGTGGGGACACAAGTGCTTGCAGTTCGTCAGAGCATTCACCATGAACATACTTGTAGAACAGGCAGAGGCATGCAATATTTCGTCGATGGGACAGAGACTGAAGCTTAGATGGCAGTTCAGAGCCTATCAGATTGGCGACTCTCTTTGGAACCTTGTCTAGGAGCGAAAGACTAGTAGCAGATGCACCAGCCCAAATATGACAGCAATACTCTATGCATGGGTGAATGGTTGCCTTACAAAGGTACAGGATACTTTCGGGTGTTAGTAGTTTGCTAGCACGGTAGAGAGAGAGAGAGAGAGAGTTTACCTTCTTCGCAGCGGTCCTGGCAATTCTTTCAATGTAATTGTTCCAACTCGTGTTTTCTGTGAACGTTAGGCCAAGGGGGTTGAAATATGTACTCTCAGATAAAGAGTCGTTGGTCATTGCTATTGGTGGTAGAGAAGGTTTCTTGTAATTATTGAGGGAAACTAGTTTAGTCTTGACATCATTGAATGTGACCGTCCATTTTGTCCCCATTCCAATACAGATTGGAAGGCATCCTCTAGTGTGTCTGCCATTTCTTTAGATATATGTTCCTTTGTTTTCCTGCCGTGCATGTTATAGAGTGCAGTGTCATCAGCAAATATACCCATCTCGGAGGTAATTTTGTCGGAGAGGGCATTTATGAATATTAGGAACAATAGAGGTCCAAGGATAGTCCCTTGGCGAACTCCCGCATTTATACCATATTTTTAAGATTCACGACCGTCGAGGACAACCTGGATTTTTCTCTTATCTAAGAAAGATTAAATTATGTTAAGTATTCTACAGGTGATACTGTATGATCTTATTTTCCTGAGGATACCCTCATGTCACCCCCTGTAAAATCGGACCCATATGCTTTTGATTTGTCAAGGTTTTTATGATAGCATGCATCTGAGCAGGGGTGATTTTCAGATCGTCTAACGTGACGTCTGTCCGCATAGGAAAGTCAGGTAGGGGGTGCTTGAAAGCGTCCAGCGTTAAGTTTGACGCAAAATCACTGGCAAGCATCTTAGCTTTTTCGGGTGCTTCAAAAACACAAAATAAATTCGATTACTACATCATTCCTTCCAATAGAAAAACCATTAAACAATTATTTATTAGTTATTTAACAACTGCCATTTTTGCAGTAATAATTACTCGTTAATACGAATATAACAATAATAAATAATATGTTTTACTATTTCAATATTCATATATCCCTTGATACTAAACATGTACCTTTACTTAAATATTAGTATGTGAATTGCACATTTATATCTGTCTCATGCAATATTTAAATATTTATTAAAAAACGTTAGCGAATGTTCATTTTTTTAGAAATCCTTACTGTAATAGTTTAAAACTATTTTTAAGTTAAAAACATTTTTATACTGATGGTAAAATTTTAATACGTCAAATGAGACTATTATTAATACTAGTAAATCTTTATTATAAAAATGTTTGATAAATTTTACAAGATCGTTTAATTTTATCTGGAAATATCACATTAAATGCTATATTTATTAACCATAAAATGAATTGAATAAAGTATTTCCAAGTGTTTATTTTATTCATACTACATTAAGTTGATGTACAGTATGTATGTAATTATTTTTAATGTATTTGTATTGTAAACAGATTGGATTCTTTTCAATTCATAAAAATATGAAAAAAATGTTTGGTGTTTTAAGTATTCTCGCACATACCTTACATAAAGCTTTTTTTAAATATATTAACATTAATTTTTTTACAGTGTAATTTTTTTCAAATATTAAAGCCTGAAAATCCGATAACCATTACTTAGTTTCCTCAATTGTAGTAAACGTGTAAATCTGAGGCGTATATTTTGGGGTCATTTTCTAAACGTACTGATAGACATAAAATAATTATAAAATTGTTTATGCAACGGCTCCTAACTTAGATTTATTTGTTGTTTTTATAAGTATGTCAATCGTTGGAGAATTCTAGCTTTTTTTTTTGTTTCTATCGAAATATTTGTCTGCTTCCGCTTTTTATACACTGGCCATATAATAAGATTTTATTTTCGTTTATTTTTCTCTTGAACAAATTATTTGCTTTTCATTTTTGTTTGTGATTTTTAAGTATGTGTGTACATATTTGTTGAGTTCTTTTCTTTTCCAGTTAAACTACTGTTTTTTAAGCTTGTGATTATTTATATTTTTATAACATAAAAAACTCGCGCATGTTCAATTTTGGGCTAATTTTGTTTTGTGTTTAATATATTCGCTTATTTTTTTCAGGCTTATCTTTCTTTATTCGTGTTGATCTTTTTGTCAAAAGGATACTATTATTATTATTATTATTATAATTATTATTATTATTATTATTATTATTCCAAGTTTATTCCTTTCCCGTTCATACATGCACGTCAGTATTTTTGGTATATATTTTGCGTGTTTTTTTTTTATTTTCATTCTCTTCCAGAACTAAGTTTATTTCTCTTTTAGAGCCAATCATATTATATATGCGCAAATGCAAGAGAAATTTTGATGAAGTATCGGCAGAATGAACGACTTACCGTTTGCGAGGGAGATTGGTGAAAAACAGGAGAGAAAAACAACTAAAATAAAGGCAAATTCGGATAATATATGTACATAGCATCATTATATCTAATTCAATAATCATGCGTTATAGCCTCCAGCAATGTCTACTTCCTCAGAAGTCACTTACAAGACGAAGAGTGAAAAATGAGAAAGGCGCGGCGAAGGAATGCTTTTTTTTTTAAATAGAAGCAATAAACTATGGCGTTGAGGAGTTTAAGTATGCGCACTTCGAGTGGTAGAAAGTAAAATGATGGTGAACCTGGGCGAGGCATATGAGATTCTGATTTCAATATGTCGATCTTTGTTGTAAACCATTAACATTAATTTTCTGTCGCGTTCCAAAGTTTGGCAGTGTCAGGGGATTTCACTCAGTGGCTTGTTAGTTTGGACAGCAGAAATTGTGACGAGAAGTCGCTTACATAAAGAGTCAATCAGAACTAGGGCATTGCATTCTTGATAAATGCTGCATATATTAAATGATGTATGTCAGAATTTTCAGAAGAAAAACTGAAAGCAAGCAAATAAATAATACATAATATATATATATATATATATATATATATATATATATATATATATATATACATACATATATATTTTAAATGTATAGTTTAATTTTACTTATATGTACGTTTAATTCTCTATATTTTCTAATATTGCTAATATGTTTCTTTTCACAATGCCTCCCCCACGGGACAAAGATAGACACCAGGGTCATTTTTTAACGTAGAGAAAGTAACAATAATTGAGAATTGTATCAGTCCTGAATGACATCTCCTCCACTTAAAAAGAACAAGAAATTAAAGTGCAGCATCTGAAGAACAGAAACTACAAATTGATATTTGCGCTAAGGCCAAAGAATGGAAATTATTGTTTACATGTTTGCCGTAAAATAAATTCAATTCATATATCTGCATATTACATAGGTATAAATAAATTGTACTGAGGACGAATTCGTATTAACTTTTAACTGAATTGTCCTAGCCTTGTAATATTAAAGATTTCTGTTTACGACCACTATAACTGATATTACAGCTCAAATAGCACCATGTCAAAAATATGCATTTAACATGCTTTCTGTCTACTTAAACATGCCATTAAAGAGCATAGTCTAATATCTTTTCCAAATTTTACTCTTTTCTACTAAGTGTGTATAAACTGTGCAAATAACACTTCGGTCTGTTTCAACTTGATTTACACGTCCGTACACAAACAAACACACACCTTCTGTACTATATACATAGCATTTTTAGACAAAAATATTCCATTCATAGTAGCATTTGGCCAAGTAGAGTTCGTTTATAACATGTTGGTAAGATACACTCATTTTTTTATTTTCATTTTTGGATACATGCATACATAAAAATGTGTATTTAATACGTTTTGTATATTTCTAAAGAGTTATATATATACATATATATATACATATATATATATACATATATACATATATATCTACATATATACATATATATACACATATATATATACATATATATACATATATATACATATGTACATATATATACATATATATGCATATATATATATATTCAATAAAATGAAAATTACAATTAAATTTACCAAAATGAGGCAAGATGGTAAAATTAAAGTATATTATAAATATTAAAGACTTGATATTTATAAAGTTATCTCAGCCAGATGTAAAAGCTCGATAAAATCAAATAGTAAATAGAGCTTATAATACGAGCAAACAGTTAATAAAACATGTTAAAACACTTTGAAATGAGTTAAAAAAAAACATTGAATCAGAAAAGGAAACACGAGATAAGTGGATAGTCCTTAATAAGGAAAGTATTTTTTCGAAACTCCACGGATTAAGGACTATCCACTTATCTAGTGTTTCCTTTTAAGATTAAATATGTTTTTAACTCATTTCAAAGTGTTTTAACATGTTTTATTAACTGTTTGCTCGTATATATATATATATATATATATGTATATATATATGTATATATATATATATATGCATATATATATATGCTCACATTTATATGCGTATATATGTATTTATGTACGCACGCATGTATGTATAATTTTGTTTGCGGTATAAAAATAAAATATTCATATATTTCAGATTATTTTCCACGAGGCTCATATTTCAATTGTAAATAGAATAGCCGATGATTAGCAAGTAATAGCCGTTTTATTATGTGTAGTTTTCTATTCCACTTAAAATATCACTTAACAATTCATATAAAAAAATAGATGCATTAATTTACAATTTTTAACAGAAAAAAAGTACAGTAAGCGAATCATTTTGATGTTTTTACAATAATAGAAAAAATATATTTTTAAGAATATTTAGCTGAAGAGAAATTATAGATATAAAATAAAATGAAACTCTCCAAATAAAATCATTCAAATAGAAGATTATGTTTACGGCTTTAAACGGATCAGAAAGTTCAGCAAACTAATCCTAAGAAAAGGCCGTGAGAAACATGTAATCGGAGAGAAACTCCTCATGCGGTATACATTTCTAGTATTTAAATATCTTGAAATGAAAAATAAAATAGAACCAAATATTAAGTCCAAAACTATTAGATGAGCGGAGATAAGGCTATAGTCTATTATTAGTTTACATGTATTTAAAACAATAAGAATATACATCAATGTAGTCCATTTATTGATTAGTCGTTTAATAAAAAAATATTATTTTACTTAATTTATATATTACACCACTGATTGTTTATAAATTTAATACTAATACATTTACTAATAGATTATGCTCTGTATTTTAATTAGCGTCACATAGTGGTGCGTATGGCGTTAATAATTTTTACATGATGTTAATCGTGCCATGCGTAATTTGTTTAGGGTAGTTTACTGAGGATTCATAAAATTAGATTCGAATATTTATATTCATTGTAGAATCACTTCCAGAATACAATATTTATCCATAAGTGATGGGATGATTTCAATATGTCCTAATTCCGATACAATTACCGATTCCTGCTAAATTCCCGAGTGCGATACAATTACCGATTCCGATTCCCATTTTTATAAACTTCTAATTATCTAACTATAGAGTTGTTAATTCCCCCCCTAACAAAACACATGTTAAATATGCAGATATGTTTTATAAACGTCAAAATACATTTGTGGAGGAGGATCCATCGATTTTAATTTTACTGGTATTTTAAATCAATAAATATATATTTTAGGTCAATGATTTGAAAAAAAATCGCCCTTGTTGTTGAACACTTTGGCCCAAAAAAATGCCTGTCTAATACCGTTGTAGGAGCGCCTGCGGCGATTATAGAAAAACAAGGTGTATAGCCATTAGTCGCGTGTTCTCGTGTAATCTATGAATGCGTGAATGTAGGATTGACATGGAATTCTTAAAGATAAACTAGAATGGCCGAAAAATAAGCTGAAATTACTTCAATAAATAAAAAGATAATGGCTTAGAATGACTTTAATGAACTTCAGGGTGGATTAAATGACCTTAAGAATGATTGAATGCTTAAAAATAACTGGAATCTTTCAAAAACAACTTGAATGATCTGGAGAATGACTTGAATGGCTTTGAGACTAACTGATTGTCAAGTGAGTGATCATTTTACATTAAATTAATGCAGAAAAGTGATCACCCACTTTATATCACAAAGTTACAAACATAAGTACAGCATGTAATAAGAACAGACACTACACTTTGAGATATTAAATCTTTTATTCAGGCAAAAAAGAATATGAATAAAAAACTTAAGCACAAGGCCAACTCAAAGGGGGGGGAGATGGGGGGTCGTTGGTCATCCTTGTCATTCTAGAACTAAACAAATGTTTCTCTTCGCTAGAATCTTCTTTCCCCATAATACCGCATTCGCCCTTTCGTACTTGGGGGCGTCCTACTTGGCACCCAATTGTTTAAAACATTTTTTATTTCCGTGTAAAAACAAAAAAGAGAACAATGATGATACGATAATTCATTTGTGTCGAGGGCGTGGGCGAAAAAAAAAGTGGTTAGTAGGACTCTCTCAACCTCGTTTAGTTAATAGACCGTCTGTTTCACTTGGTTTGTAAAGGAACCTGAGCTCCTGTAGGCCGCTCTCTAACTGGGGATGCTCTATAGATGGGACGAAATGGAGAAAAGAAAATGTTGTGGGGGAGAGATGGGGAGTTAGTGATTGATTTCTTCCTCTCCAAGATGGGTGAAATTTAGAGTGAGGGGTGAGAAGAAAAAATGCAGATAGGAGGCGATGGGGAAATTGGAGGCTTCCAACTTGGGGAGGGATGAAGCATTTACTCGGCTAGGTAAGAGGCTGAAAATGGATTATGCTTGATAGGACTGCGCGTTCAACACCTAGGGGGGGAACACGTATTCAAACTTGGCTCCTTTTCGTGCACACAGACTTACTATATATATACCCATCTTCTGTCAAAGTCCGCACGATGCAGCCTTCTTCTATCACATCTGATATTCACCCGTAGTTGGTGTTTAAAGAAAGCGATCAAATCCTGATCAGAAATAGGCAATACCCCCTGGCTACCCTGCAGACGCGACGTCCAAATCACAATTCTCGCCACGGCCAATATCGTAATGTAGACCATTTGTCTTTCCTGGTCCCACGGCGGTCTCACGTTGTCAACGACATTGGATACGGTAATTGGGCGAGGATGCGTGGGATTGATGCGAGCCGTCACCTCGCTGACATACGACCATTACTGGCAGAGTTCACGGCAATCATAGAAAGCAGGATCAGTCGTTTCCACGGCCGTTTTCCCGCTACGTGGACAAGCAGGCGACTCCAAAAACCCAGAACTGCATTGTATGTTGTAAAGTGGAAGTGCATTTCGGGCCAATCGCCAGGTTAGAGAGAACGAATTGTTCAGATGACTCAAACCTGGCGCCTAACTCCACGCAAAGCGGATCTCACTCTGCTGCCAACCCAAACACGCACATAGCGGGTCGTCGGCGGCCTCCCGTACTAGACCCCTCTGAAGTTCCCTACGGGTAGCAGTCACAAGGTCGCTGGACCTTGGTAGTCATTATAGCGCGGCTCGGCACTGTTTCAGGAAGGCTGAGTACCCCCGCGGCCTGCGACGAACTCGATAGCGGGGTCGAGAATGAGGTCGGGGAAGGCAGCAATAATCGCGGGGTACCATGGTTGATCTGCTTGAAGGTAGTGGCTCAGGAAGGCCAGCCTCTCGGCAGCTCGATGACACTTCAAATCTGGCATTCCCAAACGTCCCTTAAACGGACGTTGGAAGCAGACCTGTCTGCTCACCCAGTGTCTTCTCCTGTCCCAAAGAGGGAAGGCAAACGTTCGACAAGTGCTTTCAGGTGTTGTGCAGGCAGGGGAAGTACAGCCAGTCGGTAAAGGATGAGAGGGAAGACGTATGTATCGCACGGCTCAGCTCTACCCTTTAAGGAAAGTTTCCTAGGAAGCCACGCATTGACTGCAGCCTCCATCTGTGACCGTACCTCCGACCAATTCTTATCAAGCTGGAGACATTGTCCGAACCACACGCCAAGGATCCGAACCGGGCCATCCGTCCGTGAAGAGCGCCGGGAGGTTTGCGTTACAACTCCAAGCGCCCAACCGCAGTCTGCCAACTTACTGCGGTTTATCTTGGCCCCCGTGATTCTTTCATAATGTGCAAGCGCCCCCGACATGATCTCGATGTCTCTGACGCTCTATACGAAGACCCTGACATCATCGGCAAAAGCGGATACATTGGCAGCTGAGCCGCCAGGCAGAGCAATTCCACGCAGGGCCGAATTTGCCTCCCCAAGTCTCAGCTTGCGGAGCAGTGGCTCCAAGGTCAGGACGTAAAGCAGGGGCGACAGTGGACAATCCTGACGAACCGACCGAGAGATAACAAAGGGATTGGAGCACTTTCCTTGACTTGCAGGACAGCCGTGATCTGTCGATACATCACGGAGATCCACATGCAGAAGTCCGGTTTAAAACCGGCGGCCTCCAAGACAGATGCCAGAAAACGATGGTCGACCCTATCGAACGCTTTGGACTGATCTAAGTTGATCGGCGCGGCTCCGTGTCGTCATCTATTACCCCCTCTAGGATCGTGGTGATCCGGTGCAAGTTGTTCTGAATCAATCTCCCCTTCACAGCGTAATTCTGTTCCGGTTCAACCAACTCATCGATAACAACCTGCAGCCGATTCGACAGGATCTTGGCTACAATCTTCAACTCTGTGTTTAGCAGAGTTATGGACCTATAGTCGTCTAACTCTTCCCATCCATGCCCGTCAGCTTTCTTCAGCAATGTGATCACTCACTTGGTTATCTGCCTGGGATATATTCCTGAGCAAACCAATGGTTTAAAACATCCGTCAGAAGAGGCAAAAACATGGGCGACAGCCTCAAGTACATTTCGTATGGCAGACCATCAAGTCCTGGCGATCTCTCACAGCTGACCTGCTTCAGCGCAGTAAAGACCTCCCGCTCCGTCACCCGGCCCTCGCAACTAGCCGCTCTAGCCGACTCGAGGCGGGGAAAGTCGGCCAAATAGTCGCTAAACTCAAGGACCGTAAGATCGGGCTGCTGTGTAAAACGCTCCTCGAAATGTTATCGAAACCCCTCGCAGATATCTCGACTCGATTTCAGGGTGCGTCAACCGGATGTCTGACTTTCGCAATGTATTCGTCCGAGCCACGCCTGGAAACCTCATGGCGCACGTCTGCATCAAAATTGACTGCTTCGTTGCCTATCTTTCTAAGCCTAGCTCTAATTACTTGAACTTCGTAACGCTTGCTAGTCTCCCATAGAAGGTCCTGCTTAGCTAGTTCCTGACTAACCCTATCACCCTCACCCGTAGCCCGGGCTAGTTTCTGCTGAAGCTGCTTCTTCATCTTGGCCTTATCTAGTGCGTTGGGCGTACTTGACTGAGAAGCTTATGATCTTAGGTTTGAGACCTAACCACCATTTACTCCCGGTAACCCCCCCACTAGTGCCTTTTTAATCAATTCTCTTAACTGATCTCTGAAGTCGTGTATCTACAGAAGGGAGGTGTTTAACCTCCAGTACCCCGCTAACTTAGGCCTATTTCCAAGCTTCAGCCGGGCCATAACTAATTTATGGTCCGTCTGGCCTAGCCAAGTGAACGTGGGACAAGATAGTAATTCTGTTTAACCTCTTCTTACTAACATCCTGTCGGAATAGGTATTTGGATAGGAGGAAACGGTATTGGTCCACATCCACATTTCCCGCCCGGATGCTCGACCCGAAACCTGTCGACCAGTCCGCATCTAGCCATCAGATCAGCCAGGCTGGATTCGCCCCTGTCCGACCCTTTGGCTCCGCCTCCTACCTTATCTATATCGGGGTCTAAGATGGATTTCCAATCCCCTATTAGCACTACCCGGTTCCGACAATCTACAAACGCGTCGAGTTGACAGAAGAATGAGACCCTCTCACGAGCGGCACTGGGCGCATGAACCAAAATCACCCGAAACACAGAAGCTTTTACGGCAACATCTGCCACGACCAGTCTGCCCTACGCATCCCTACGAACAACGTCGACCGTCGCGGACGGGGTACGTTTAACTAGTAAGGAGACTCCCTTCCTCCTCGGGCTGCCATATGCTGAGAAAACCTCAAAGTCTACGGCCAGCACTTGACAGTTCACAGAAGAAACGAAATACATCTCCTGAATCGCAGCCACATATACTCCCAGGGACGGAGGCGAGCCGCCCGGCCCGATGATATCTAGCCTCTCGCATTCAGAATAGCCAAATTCAAAGCCATGGTACCTACCTTAAGGTGTGTTATACTCAGCTCCGAAGTCAGCTGGAGAAAGGGCACCGACATTGTATGCAATGCTCAAGGTGGCCAGGTTTTACATGCCGTGATCTTTTCTCACAATGCCGCCGACATCCAAAGAGTAAGTCAATTTAAGGGCCCTATAGAGTGACGGATGGACCAACACTGGGACATTTCCCTTGCATTGTTTTTGTGAGTTCCTCAAGGGAAGGGTCATTTTTCCTAATCAGTTCAATTCCCGGACCAGCCCATTCAGCGGTCTCCAGCATTGTCCACACGTTGGTCTTGCAGGCCTCTGGAAGCCTGACGAAAGTTGTTAGCCCTGGAGCGTCCGGGAAATTAGAGAAGACATTAACGTATTTTCCCCCTATCTGTTGGCCGTCCAGCAGAGGTTTTAAAATTTTTCTCTGCCGGTGTGGTAAGTCCATTGCCACAGACAGGGGGTCTACAAAACAAAGTTCCTCCCTCGTTTCGAGGGCGAGGGTCCCTGCTAGAGTAAGTCCGTTAGTGGGATAATCTGAAGGGTCTATCCTCCTCCTGGGTTCATTCTTTTCTTTCTGGGATGGCGGCTCAATTTGCATTCGTGTAGCGACGAGTGTTAGTGCGGTGTCTGGTGTTGGTGTTGGTACGGTGTGTAGTCTTGATGCAGTATGTGGTTTGGGGGTGGAAGTGAGTTGGGGTGTTGTTCGGGGTGATGTATGCTCACAGGTAGTGGGGGCTGCCTTTTCTTCCCCTTTCCTTCTTTTGCCTTTCTTTTTTCATTCTTTTGAATGAACCGGGGAGTGGTGAGGTTGAGTTCCTCTCCCTCTCGTTAGCAGATTCATCCTCAGAGGAGCAGTGTTTTCTTCGCTTGGTCCCCGTCTCAATTGGTGTGGGGAGTATTGGTTGTTGCTGCTCCTCTAATTGCTGTTTCTCTGGTTGATGCTGTTGCTGCTGTGGTTGCTGCAGCCATTTTTGTTGCTGCTGCTCCTGTTCTGGCTGTTGCTGCTGCTCGGTTGCTGCTGTTTTTGTTGTTGCCACTGTTTTCGTGGAATTGGTTGTAGAATTGGCAGCTGATGTTGTTGATGCAGCTGGTTCAACGGCTGGTTCGGCTGCTGCTGCTGATGTTGCTGCTGATGCTGATGCTGTGTCTGCTGCCGTGGCTGTTGCTGCGGCTGTTGTGGAGGTTGCTGTTGTTGTTGCTGCCTCGGTTGTTGGGTTGGTCGTGAGACGGTGGCAGATCGGATTGTGCGCTTCCGTTTCCGCCTCATAACCGTGCTCCATTCCTCCCCCTTGGCTTCCTGCGTGAATTTGGGTTTCCTCGGTGCTGGTGTTGGTGCTTCGGTTGCAGGAGTTGTAACAGCCTGTTTGGACACTGTTGCTGTCCCAGAGGGTGGGGTCGCCTTTTGTGTCACTTGAGTAGGAGTTGACCTTTGAAGGCAGCTCTTGGCAATGTGCCGCTACGTTTGACAGAACCAGCAGTGCGAACGACGGCCTTCCACCACCACCGTCATAGTTGCCTCCTAAAATGTGAGCTGTGCTGGTATAGCCTGGAAGCCTTCTTTTTTTGGTTTCATCGCTACAGTGTAGCTGCCCAAGTGCATACCAGTTTTGGACCGCACTGGGGTTATTTTTTCCACCTCGCCGAACTGTGTCAAGGAGGATCCCAGGATTTCTGCTGATATTTGCTTAAGGACATTGAATCCCTGCACCCGGGTCCTTGTCCTGCCCTGATATTCGGGCTGTAGTTTTATTCTCCCATGCTTAATTTCTTGTAGGGAGAGTCTCTCCGCATCTTCCTTGGTGGGTAGGAGGATGCCACACATGGCGTAGCTCCTCTGGTACAGGTATAGTACCGGGGTGTTTAGCTTGTGTAGGAGCCCCGCCATGTCTTCCTTTTCATCCCTAGGAGGCGGTTTTCCGGCATATCCGCCATATCTTGCCTCCCAAGCGTCTGGCACTGGTTTAATTTATGCCCCCCATTATGTATTGTATGTACTTGTTCAAGTACAAGTCTCTATACTCTTGAGGGGGCAGTTGTTTCTCTACAGTATTCCCCCATGCAGACCCTCTTGTTGGTGTTGGATCTTTGGTGGGGTTGGACTCTTCTTGTTGTTCCTTTGCGGAAGCATTGCTATTTTGGGTGGGCATTTCCCTTTCCGCTATCCTTTGGGGCCGACTCTTCTTGCTCTATGCTTATTTCAGGAAACGCCTCCCTTTTTGGGGAGTCGGCCTCCTCGGGTTCATTGCAGCCTTAATTATCCTTGGGAGCTTTTGCCCCTTTTGTTTTAGGGAGTTCCAGGCGTTATGGCCCTCGTATTGTTGATTTGCTCCCCTTTTGGGGTAGTAGCCCTCCTGGGGAGCACTGTCCCCCTTATTGTCCTTTGGGGATACTGCCTCTTGATTTTTGTTGTCAGTGCAGGATGCCCCGTCGAACCTTGTTTTTCTACCCTTTGTGGGGTTTCGCCCTTTTTGGGAGCTGCTGGTGAGTTTCTCCCTTCTGGCGGGCGTACTTCGGTTTATTATCCGGACGGTATGACACGTTGCTGTTTGCTCCCCTTGTTAGGGAGTCGTCCTCTTGGGGAGCAGTTTTTCCTGTGGTAGCCCCCTGGCTGAGGGTATCTGTATTGGTGACGCTCAGGCTGTGGGTGTCCATTTTTTAAAAAAGCTGTATTGAAAATCGCCAAAATGAGTGACGTGGAGTCGCCGTCCAAAGTGGGGAGCCGACTTTGGCGCCAAAGGCGGCAAGAGGGGAGAAAGAACCGAGAGAGGGAGTGGAAAGATAGTGGAGGGAAGAGAAAAAGTGTTTCCGACCCTCCTTGCCGCGAAGGTTGTAAATTATCAGTTCGGATCCCCCCGTGAGAAGGGAGAGCAGAGAAAGACAGACCAAGTGGGGGTGCGGATAGAATGCTGCGCAACAAGCTCGTCAGGTGTTCCGGGCACGAGAATGTGTCGCCAGAACAGCACTGCCTAGCGCGGTGTATGCACCAGAGAAAGATATTCAGTTAGAGGTATTTATTTGCTCCCCCACTGAGCAAATTAGAAACAAGGCCGATTTTTAATGTGAGGAGTGAGGGGAAATGAGGATCAACTCCCCGGGGAGTAGGGGAGCTGGATAGTGACAATTAGTATGAAGGGTTGCCCCTACATCGACCAAGGTCTTATATGTGAGGTTGCCCCCACATATGGTCTTTGCTTGCAGTATCTGCTGGAACAAATACTACACTTTGATCTTGTCCCGAAGGTCAAGTACTATACAGTTACTACACTTTGATCTTGGCCAAAAGGCAAAAAAAAAGCTTAAAAAGCTAAGAACAGCATCTATTGAGAACATGCCTTTGATCTTAACCAAAAAGGGCGAGCACAAAAGTGTTACGGACAGACCGTCCGACCGACCGACGAAGAGAATTATAGAGTCGCTTACACGCGATTAAAAATTGAGCTTGAATCTCCAAAAAGTGCGCAGTAATATACAGACAATAGAAGAAGCCTGTGGAGCCTGTTGCAATATGGGAGTTGCATAAAAGAGAGTATCTTTTAACTAGACTCCTATGTATTCGTATACTGCGCTTGTAAATACTCTCAAATAATGTATGTCACACGGCTATTACACTTTAACCGTGTTACAGTTCTGTCATTCAGACCCACACCTTGTCCGAGGTTTAATCGGAGCTGAAAAAAAAGGGGGGAAAAAAGAAATTTCGACTCAGCAATTTTTTTCAGTGCCAATGAAATGTATTTATTTATTTTCCTCCCAACACGATACGTTTCATTATATTTCAAATATATTTTCGCACACATTTGTTTTACACGTTCGCGCCGATTTCTGACGCAATCTCTAGCGATCGTATTCTCGCCCTCGTTCCACCTGTCTATCTTCCCCGACTTGCCCTCTTCTCCTTTTATTTTTGCAACCAAAAGTTCGTTTTTCTCCATTTTTCCTCCTTCTCGTAACGTCTTACTTAATTTGAATATGTGCTAACACGGCTGTTGCTAATATTTTCGCTTGTCAGTTATTTTACTACTACTGCTGATTTTCTCATACGCACGCCATACGCGCTATGTGGTATTCATGCGTTAAAGTATTCCCTTGGTGCTTGTTGTTACAAATAAATGGACAGGGTTTCTCATGCATTTTTTCTGCATTTATTTATTAACTGGTTTATATCATAAACCCATGTTAAAAAGAATTGTAATTTCCATGGCGGAGTACGTGTTCTGAACTACCGTATTTGCTCCTTAATTGTGTTTCCTTTATTTAGATAATATATTTGGTGATGGCTTGAACAAACGCCCTGTTTTCTGAATGCAGTTGCTGAGTAGATCCGTAGCTTGCTTGTTATATGACTGTTAAATCGTTGTTGTTTTATACATAGGCGTCACCACTTATCAAGCCGATAGGCCACTCAAAAATGAGGGTTAAAGAGTGTACAGTAGTCAAAAGGACAATATAGTAATCGATAGTAATGGAAGTTCGATAAATTTGTTAACTAAAGTGGAACGGCTCATCAGAAACTTGTTCACGTTGGACTTGAAGACAACCATATTATAGACAGCTGGAAAGCAGGAAAACGGAAGACAATTCCACAGTCGTGCAGTTCTAAGAAAGAAGCTTTGATCATGGAATCTATATTTAGGTTTAGGCACAGATGTAGAGTGGAGGATATTATTGTATGTGATTTGAGCTAGTCGAGTATTTCTTGTGAAAGTTTGGCGAGGGGGGACCATAGATTGAAGCTCAGTCGAACACTTTCCATGAAAATAACGTTAAAGCAGAGACAAACTCGCAACATCTCTTCTGTGAGATAGAGGTTGCAGCGAAGAGATAAGGACATCTCCCACCAGGCCACGAAGTCGTTTTTGTTGATGACTATTTTTTGAACCTACCTCATTAATAATCACCAAAAGTAGCGAAATCTGTGCATTTTATATTTAAACGCACTTTTCAGGCTGATGTTTTAAGCAAACATGAAAGACAAAGCATAGTCATTTAAAAAAAAACTGTAACAATCAGGCACTCATCTCTTTTATTAATACATTTTTAACGTTCATCATCGAAGATGAAAAAATATATATTTTTAAATCATGTATAGCAATCCTGAAAATTCAAAAAAAAATAATCATAATAACTGCTTGAAAAAAGACGGCGTTTTATGTAGATTTGTTAGTGTACAGAAATATCGATATGACAACTATAATCGTGATGCTGATGATGATGGTCGTTGAGGTGTGCGTTTGTGAGAAAAAAGGTAGAAGAATAACAGTTCCAATAATTATAAGTGGTGAGCGACTTTTTATTTAATTGTGTGACTTGCTATATTCATTTATTTTCAAAATTAACATCCTGATCTGTTTCTAAACTGCGTTGCACGGGTACAATTTACTTTTTGTTTGTTTTCATTGTTTTATTTTATTTAAAATTGCTATAAAATTAATCGACTGACTCTTGTTTTAAATTAATAAAAAAATATATCATGAGGCGACAGAAAGCACATTTTTAGGTCATCAATAGATTTCGTACTGGTTGCTAGATGCAGGGCGGTAGAAATTGATCTCATTGATCTGATATTATGCTGGGATGACAGTAAAATCTTATTAAGCATTATTCAATTTTTTTTTTATTTTCATTCGTCTCATTTAAGCACGTTCATCCTTTATTGGATGACCGCATTTTTGATTAGGTAAATTACCAATCATTAACAAAATAATTCAATCTCTTATGTATATAATCTGTTATCATCAGAGACAGTTATTAATTTAAAGATGTTCTTAATTCTGTAAGAAGAGAAATGTAGATTTTATTTTGAAATTTGATTACGTATTATGTTATTAATATTGATTTCCATTTTTCTCCAGAAAAAATGAGGTAATATATATAATTATTAAGGAAACATCCTTCTATTCATAATCATCCAGGAATATATGTCTTGATTAGTAGATTTAATATTTATTAACTGTATATTTGCATAGTTTTTCAAAATAAAAATTCGAAACAATTAGAAACGAATAGGTCAATGTGTGTAGTGTAGATATATTGAATACATTATCTACTAATATGAAGGTTGACCTTTGCCTATAGCACCCAGTATTAAGGAATAAAACAACAGTCTTTTCCACTGTCTCAATCACTATCTCTATTTTTAAAACTAAAAGAACAATAGCACCAGTGCACTATCAGACTACCCCTTAACATATACTCCCTTTTGTCTGATTGAACATCAACGGCAACTAAATAATCCATTTACATATATATATATATATATATATATATATATATATATATATGGGTGTGTGTGTGTGTGTGTGTGTGTGTGTGTGGATGTGTGTGTGCAGCAATAACATAATATATTTATATATCAACTTTTTTATACTTAGCTTCGCTCATTAAATCTCTCCTCAATACGCCTCTCGAGCTACTATTACTAATCATTTATTTTTCCAATTAATGGCAAAATTTAAGTTTACAAAAAAAACTCCGCCTCGACCCTGATTTATGCGTTAATATCTGACTACATCATCTTGATATCCTCATATAGGATATTACATTCTATTGCAAAAGAACACAATAATTGTTATCTCTTTATAAAGTTAAACAATCAAAACTTTAACATATACTATTAATACAGTTCACTCACTCTAACCAAACATATTTTAATTAAATTAATAAAACTTCCACTGCTACTATAAAACAATATTTTATCTTATCAGAAACGATATTCCTGATATAAAAAAGAAACCATCTCGATTACTACCTCCTTCATTTATAAGAACATACCTAAATGTAAGTTCCATCCCCTCCCTGTTAATTGACGTTAAACACCACCTCTTACACATCACGTTGTGCCTATTCTCCTCAGCTGTTGTCGTTTTTAGTCCTGTCTGTAAAGACATGTCTTCTTTTTTTCAAGCAGGCGGCTTCAATCTGTCTACAACTAAGAATTATGCCTGCAAGATACGATATCATCACTTGAATTGTTTTTGCAAAGGAAAAACAGGAACACCTGTATCATCTATCAAATAACACATATTTTCACCACCGAAATGATAAATTCGGAAAAAAACCCACTTCATTACAAAATAATTCGTCGTTCTACATCTCAGGAAACCGAGAGAGATAATTGTCTTTTCACTTTAGTTTCGTCCAAAGTCAAATATTCAAAGCTTTGCACATTTCGTATTACCAACAGTAACAGGCTTAACTGAATCACTATTTAAATTGGACGAAGATAGTATCCTTCACAAAATAACTTATATTTATTTATTTGTTTTGATCTTCTAAAAATAAATATTTCGTTACTGGCTTTGAACTCTACAAGGACCTGATTAACGGCTTGACAAAAAAACCCAACCCCTAGCCTTAAAGAACATTCTACAACTGGATATTTTCTTATTAACCGAAATCTCATCGTAATTTTATTTTATATATTTTTTTATATTTTTATATTCTTTTATATATATATATATATATATATATATATATATATATAAAATTATATTTATTTCTTTTTATTTATTTTATATTTCTTTCTGTCACTTGGCTCCTTATATCCGTCTAGTTTTGTATTTTTTAATTCAAATTTATTCTCTTATTGTTTATTTGTTCATTCTCCTATATTTAATACGTATCTCTTAGAATTATTATAAACTATTATTGCTCTATAATTCATATATTTTCAAAAGATTTTCGTAAAAATTGAATGAATAGAAAACTTTTGATAGATTTTTCAAGTTTAAAAATTGAAAATACTGAGCTCGTAAAATTCAATTAATTTAAATACTCTTTTTTTTAAATAAAAAAAAATATTTATCTTACTTTTTATGCAACTTTAATAGTTTATTTTGGAATTATAATACATAAATAAATAAGCAACCCACTTTTAAAAGAAATATTACGAGTGTTTTTTTTTATATTTTATTCGCAGTTTTGTGTTAGAGGTGTCAAAAATTCGTACAAAAATATGATACAGCTCCTGCATTTGTTTACAACTTTTGAGAAATTAAGTCTCCTTACTCCTGTTGCGATGAGGGAACATTGGTTTATTTTTTTATTCAATGTGTAAAATCTACTTTGAACAACATATTTTGAAATTAGAAAAAAAAAATGGTTAGCATGTTAAAAGTATTTAGGTTGGTAGATAATAAAATTCTACTGTGTTTGGTATAAGTGTTTTTTGCTGTTGTTTCAGGCTTTTTAGAATTTTTGACTAAGGGGGTTGCTTACATCGTGCTTTAAACAAAAGTTGGAATGCCCTCTAAAATGTACTTGGAAAAATCGATTTTATAGCGAGAGTTAAAAATGGTTAGCCGAAAAAAAGGTGAAAAAAAATAAATAATAGTTAACAAAGGCAATAAATGCTACCTTTTTTACTTACATGAATGAGTTTATTTTATGTTTTAAAGTATTTTCAAGCACTTTTCTTTTTTTTAATATAAAATTGCGGGGGGGGGGGGCGAAATATCTCCAGATTTTCTGGAATTCCCTACTAGATTGAAACGAAATCTCCAGATCTAGCGGGAAAACCGTAAATTGGAAACGCAGGTCACGTGACGGCAAGCGGTGATATATAATTGCCCATGAATTAAAAAAAAAATGGTCTATCGGCATAAAGGAGACAACCTATTTATTATACAAAAATTAAGTATAATGTTATAATTAAAAAGTGATATATAGACACACGCACGGGTACAGTAAACATATTATACCAACATGTCGAAACAATCATTTATTTAGTTATTTAGACTAGTAATTACGACCGAACCAAGAGTTGCACACACACACACACACACACACACATATATATATATATATATATATATATATATATATATATATATATACTAGCAAAAGCACCCGTCGTTGACTGGGTTCAAAGACAGCCTACAGAAAATGGACTCTGATTTATTAAAGTATGATAGGTTATTAAAAGGAAGGGTTGTAAAGAGATAGCTTCGAATTTGGGGGGATCAAAACCAAAGCAAAATATGATGAAAGTCCAAATAAAATAGATAAACACCATAATTTATTATACAGTAACTGTTCACACTGACACACTTATCACAATATTTTGTGGATCTATATTAAAAAAACGTGTTAAACTTTGTGACATATTTCCATTCTATGGAGGTCAGGCACGAACAAACACCCCATAATTTTATATACCGTATCTCTTCAAACTGAAACATAATTATCAAAGTATACTTATACAGATATATATGAAAAGTTGTTATTAAATTTTGTGCCTTTTTTTCCATTCTATGGAGGCAAGGGCCGACCGCAGACCCAACATTATTATTATACAATCCCTATTTAAGTTAAAACATACTTATCTAAGTATTATTATGTACATCTATATACAATACACTTGTAAACGTTTTTTTTTTATTTTTTATTTTTTATTTCAATACTTTGTGGACCAGGCGCGTACGAAGACCCCACAATTTTAAGGAATCATCATTATGCCAGATCAAACATACCAATTCCTCTGTCTCGATACATCTATCATTATATGTGATCAGTTTTCTATAATACTCAACTATATAGGGACCTATTCGTGACCAGACGCACACACTGACGTTGAGCTTTATATATATATATATATATATATATATATATATATATATATATATATATATATATATATATACATATATTTATGTATGTATATGTGTATATATATATGTATATCTTTATTTATATATATATATATGTATGTATATATATGCATATGTATGATATATATATATATATATATATATATTTATATATATAAATGTATATACATAAATATATATATATAAAATATATATATATACATAAATATATATACATAAATATATTAAATATATATATACGTATATATATACGTATATATATATATATATATGTATATATATATATATATATATATATATATATATATATATATATATATATATATATACAAAGCTGAATGTCAAAGTGTGTGTCTGGTCACAGCTCGATATTCTGTGTTTGAATTGGCCTGCACAATCTCCAGATCTCAGGCTTATCGAAAACGTATGGCATTACATCAAGCAACAGCTACGCAGTGATAAAATTTCTTATTTGGAAGAACTTTGGACTAAAAAAAAAAGAAAAGTGGGATACCCTTTCCCCGAAGTATTGCTGCTGCAATCTGATTCAAGTAATTCCCAAAACATTGCAGATTATCATTGCCGAAGTGCTATGCTACTAAATATTTACAAGTTTATTGTGCTCCTGTGTCATTTATGTCCAAAAGTTACATTTCAATAAGAATTTTCCATAGTGCGGACTTTCTTGTTTCCTCTCAATATAAAGTTTTCTTTTGTCTTTTCTTGACGTGAGAACTAGAATATTTCAATTAAAAGTTGAACAGATAAAATTATAGAACAATAAAAGGCCAAGCAAAAGAGGTAAAGATTTTTTATACAGTTACATTAAATTTAACTGAAATTTGCAGTTTAAAAAAAATTACAAGTGCGGACTTTCTTATTACTGCCTGTATATATAAATATATATATATATATATATATATATATATATATATATACACACACCTATGTATATATAAAAGTAAAATAGTCTGTCTGTCTCTCTGTCTGTCTGTGTATGTGTGTGCATGTCTGTGTACATTTCCCTACGCAATAACTCTCTCAATTTTTGGTCTATAGACTCGAAATTTGATATACAGCGTAGTGAAATGTGGCTGTGAAGATGTTAAGTTAAACGAGAACCTCACCAAACTCCCCCGCAAATGTTTACTCTAAACACGTGAAATATTTGATATACGTTCCTTGCACATGGATCTAACTTAAACACCTGACTTGAGCACAAAATAATAAATGGTGTCATAAAAGGGTTGTTTTTTTTTTTTTAATGTGACTGCTTCGGTCTCTACTAAATTACTCAGATAATTTCTCGTCTAAACATTTGAAATTTTACATAAAGCGTATTCAGAGATAGGACAAGTTTTTAAATCGCTTTGGGTCGAAAACTTAAGTTATCAATATATAAATGTATATGTGTATGTATGTATGTTTTCATGTCTGCCTGAAACATTCCAGACAGGCAACGGATGTCACAAGACCAGTATCGGTTTGAATTTCTACCTTTCAGACGACAGACATCGAACACTTAGCTAAAAGCATTAATCTCTTTACCTTCAACGTGACACGGGGGGGCGGTGCTTTTTAACCGATATTCTCGAAAGTCATCCGTCCTTTCGAGTGTTTATCTTTAATTAAAACCTACATCACTTCCGGTTTGGCAGTGGTTGTAAGAGATAAGGCCTAAAGTTTCCCCCCCCCCGTTCTTTTCCTCTTTGCGGTACAGGTTCGTGCCTGCCTCCTTACTACCAGGGTTTTTTTTTAATTAATAGTTTTGCTCAACATACACGTCCAAACACACGGGCAACGCCGGGCTGAAATGGTACTGTGTGTGTATATATATATATATATATATATATATATATATATATATATATATATATATACAACTATCATAAACTGCATACATGAGTATAAATGCCTGATTTACACGAATACTCCCCATGTTAGCATATATAGACCTAAACATTCGACCGCTCGTCATTGAGCAAGACGGGAGAAATGCTGAGCCTCTAGGTCTCTCCGTATTTAATTTCATTTTATCGAATGTTATCCCTTTTTAATAATAATATAAATATGTATATATATATATATATATATATATATATGTGTGTGTGTGTGGGTTTGTGTGTGTGTGCGCGCGTGTGTGTGCGCGCGCGTGTGTGTGCGTATATATATATATATATATATATATATATATATGTATATATATATATATATATATATAAGTTTTCACTGACACCTGGTTCGTCGTTTCCGACTCATCTGAGTGGCTATAGATATGGAAACACAAAACACTGACCTGTGGATAATTATATGTATATTGAGTATATATACATATAATTGATATATGTAGTGATGTTCGTAAAATTTGTAAAACTCGTTTTTAGGAAATGAAATTGCGATCGGTTAAAAACATTAGATAGGTGCTAAAATAATGTCGTCTTTTTATGTTCAACTATGTATATAACACGACATTATTTTTGCACCAACCTAATATTTTGACAGATTAGTAAATATTAAATCCATCGCCAACTATTTGTGACTGAAATATTAATATCAAAGTGATTTTAATTTCAACTCCTCTAGAGCAATTATTTGGTAAAATATGTAAATTCATTTTATTGCATTATTTTATCGCCATACTATTATTTGCTATCTGCTCGAATTTCCTAAGCAAATATATATTTGAAATAGCATGTTTAACATTAGAGCAAAGATCTATAGCATCTATATTTCAGTATTTGTTTGTCAATAAGTGTACTATTTTCTTTCCAAATAACTTTAATAAAATATGAATAGTCATCAAAATTACGTTGTCATTGTGTACACCACAGACATTTTTGTAATAAATTTGGTTTCCATTCTTATAGGACTCATGGGTGCGATACTTCTTGAAATACAATATATAAAATAATGAATTCAAGCGGGTTAAGCACTATAACTTATCTTCAGGGATTTGTTTAAGCAAATGCTCACCAGAACAGTAAGATTAGAACTTAATTACAATTGAACAGGTCTAGTAAACGTATCCATCACATAGTAACATTAGATTTTGATTGCAATCATCATTATTGCAATGAGAGCACATGGGGCTAGATTGAACTGCCGGACAAATGTTCAATCTGAAGGATTCCTTCCAGTGTCCGCGTTACTGCATCTCTATATATGGTATATGTTGCTACTTTACGGAAACCTATTGAAAACGTCATATCTATCAAATTGTATTCGTCTTATGGGGGTAAATTAATCTAAACCGTGTAGGAATCATGTAAAACATAATATGTTCATTAGTTATACTTGTATTGTTGAGGCATTGATAATTAATTCATTAATACATTTTGTATATATTTTTTTTGGTTTAACTGTCCTTTAACTAAACTGAAAAAAAAAAAAACTGTAAATATACGAATAAAGTCGGCCATGAAGCAATGATCAAATATATGGGATAATTATTAGTAATGTAGTGTAATTTGGAACCAAGATATAATAATTCACAGAGATATGGTTTTGTAAAGATAATGATGATTTCACTGGTATCGAAATGAATTACAATAATGTTACGGTACGCATCATTTAGTCGAGAACTTAATAAATTAAACGCATATATTTCGATCAAATTAAGTGATAGAGAAACATGTGCCTAATCGAAGTGTATATTATGTAGTAATTTTCCAACGAAGAATGTAGGACTATAACATTTTGTTCTGTTCTTTACGTAACATAACACGACCAATATCTATCCACAAATAACGCACCATGAAATTATATATATACAATGATGATCATATTTATTGGCACGGAAAGATAAAAGTTAAATTTTGTCTAATAAATTCTAAAAAAGGGATTAAATTAAAGAAAATAACAAAGTATATTATGTATTTTTAACTGGCCTTTCCGATGCAGCAATCGGATTTTAGAAAAAAATAAATAACAAAGGAACAACAAACATAATTGCAAAAACCCCTTGTTCAAAATTATTCGCACGGCTTTGTTTTTCTTTTAGTATCCGTATAATATCAATCAATTTCCGGTTAACGTGCTTTCTGGACATTTTTATAGCCATATTATGCTTGTTTAACGCTAATTCAGTGAATAATTTTTTTCAGATAATTTTTAGATAGCGATTTATTTAAACTATTATAAGTGACTAAATTATAATTTTCAATCGCAATGGTTAAAACTAAGGAACACAGCGAAGACGTCAGGAAGCTTGTTGTAGCATGCCATACCAATGGGGAGAGCTATGATAAGATTTCAAAGAAGCTAAACATTCCCAAATCCACTGTTAGAGACATAATAAACAAGTTCAAATCGCAAGGCCACGTTATGAGTTTAGAGGGTAGAGGGAGAAAAAGGATTCTTTCCCCAAGAGATGAACGGAAAATTGTTCGACAAGTAAAACAAAAGCCAAGGATCTCTGTTGGGGAGATTGTTGATGAACAGAGCACCTCTGGAGTGAATGTATCTCGACATACAGTTGGTAGAGTTTTGAAGAGAGCTGGTTTAAAAGCATGTCGTCCGAGAAAGACTCCCTTATTGAAGCCTATGCACCTGAAAGCAAGGCTAGCCTTTGCAAAACGTCATATTGATAAAGATGTTGCATTCTGGAAACGTGTTCTATGGACTGACGAAACGAAAATAGAGTTATTTGGCCATAATAAAGTGTCTTATATTTACAGAAAATCTGGCGAAGCTTTCCTGCCTAAGTACACCATACCCACAGTGAAGCACGGTGGAGGCAGTTTGATGTTTTGGGGATCCTTTGCTGCCTCTGGACCAGGGCGACTTGTTAAGGTCACAGGTAGCATAAAAAAGGAAGATTATGTTAAAATATTGGATGAAAACCTGAAAGACTCTGCTAAAGAGCTCTCACTTGGTCGTCGTTGGTGGTTCATGCAAGATAATGACCCAAAGCATTCGGCTAACCTGACTAAGAAATGGCTTGAGGACAATCATATTAATGTTTTGGAGTGGCCATCACAAAGCCCAGACCTTAATCCAATTGAAACTTTATGGAGAATATTAAAATTGAGGGTAATGCAAAGGAAGCCTAAGAATCTTATTCAATTGGAGGATTATTGTCAGGAAGAGTGGGCTAAAATTACTACTGAAGAGTGCAACAACTTGGTTGTAAACTATGAAAAGCGACTGAGGAAGGTAATCAAGGCCAAAGGCTATACAATTGATTATTAAATAAATCGTGCCAATAATTTTGAACAAGGGTTTTTTGCAATTATGTTTGTTGTTCCTTTGTTATTTATTTTTTCTAAAATCCGATTGCTGCATCGGAAAGGCCAGTTAAAAATACATAATATACTTAGTTATTTTCTTTAATTTAATCCCTTTTTTAGAATTTATTAGACAAAATTTAACTTTTATTTTTCCGTGCCAATAAATATGATCATCATTGTATATATATATATATATATATATATATATATATATATATATATATATATATATAACATTGCCTCTGAGATGGGTATATATGCTGATGACACTACACTCTATGGCAGACACGACAGGAAGACGAATGAACACATTTCTAAAGAAATGGCAGAAACACTAGAGGAAGACCTCCAATCTGTAGTGGAATGGGGACAAAAGTGGTTGGTCGCGTTTAATGCTGCCAAGACTAAACTAGTTTCATTCAATAATTACAAGAAACCCTCTCTACCACCCATAGCAATGGCCAACGACTCTTTATCTGAGAGTCCATCTTTCAAACTCCTTGGCCTAACGTTCACAGGAAACATGAGTTGGAACAATTACATTGAAGGCATTGCCAGGGCCGCTGCAAGAAAGGTAGGCTCTCTCTACCGTGCTAGAAAACTACTAACACCCGAAAGTATCCTGTACCTCTATAAGGCCACCATTCGCCCATGTATGGAGTATTGCTGCCACATCTGGGCTGGTGCATCTGCTACTAGTCTCTCGCTCCTTGACAAGGTTCAAAAGATAGTCGCAAACCTGATAGGCCCTGAATTGGCATCTAAGCTTTAGCCTCTGTCCCATCGACGAAATGTTGCATCCCCATGCCTTTTCTACAAGTATTTTAGTGGTGAATGCTCTAACGAACTGCAATCACTTGTGCCCCCACGACGCGAGCACCCTCGACAAACCCGACAGGCTACTAGATCCCACCCCCACACTGTAGAGGTCCCTAGATGTAAAATATCTTTTTACTCCAATAGTTTCTTCCCCAGAACCGCAAGACTCTGGAATTCCATTCCAGGTCCCTGCTTCCCAAACAGTACTGACGTGCAGAAGTTCAAGTGTAACGTGAACCGACACCTTGCTGCCCAAATCCCTACATAGTACCCTAGTAGTTGTTGCCCCTGATAGTAGCCCCCTACACCAAAGTGGCAATTTGCCTTTTTGGGGTGAAAATGTAATAAAAATATATATATATATATATATATATATATATATATATATACATATTTGGCATAAAGAGGAGATTATATATATATATATTTGTTTACATACACTTTTTTCATGATGAGGCTAGAACACAGAACGAGATGGAATCGAGCAACCTCCTCGACAACGGACAACGCCAGATCTAAAGTGGGGTGCGATGTACTGCATCTCATCACTGACTTGTCACAATAGAATGTAGAACTAGAAAAAATATTAAAATAAAAATCAAGGCATAACCAATGGATTGCGCCGTGCCCCATACGTGGTGAGATCGTCAGAATTGCACGTGCGACGACCTGGGTTCTCGCCTATGTCGGAGCACGTAACTGATGAAATCCACTTTGCGTCTGGCGTTGCCCGTTGTCGATGCAATTGCTCGATTCCATCTGATTCTGGGTTCTCGCTCTATCATGAAAAACCGTGTATGTTAACTGGTATATATATATATATATATATATATATATATATATATATATATATATATATATATATATATATATGTGTGTGTGTGTGCGTGTGTGTGAGAGAGTGTGTGGGAATACATATATATATATATATATATGTATATATATATATATGTATATATATATGTATATAGATAGATAGATAGCTATATGGTGTTGTATACAGATTACCATATAATCTAATAATATGATATCGGTACAAAAATAGCACTACGCATTGATTAATGTAGTTAGATCTTTTACAATAATAATTTTCATAATAGTAGATAAAAGATGTTGAAAGTTATCAAGAAAATGATACATTAGAAGTTGGTACGATAGTTTCAGAGACGATATCCGATTTATGTATATAAACTCCCCGCATCAGTACATTAAGCGAGGGGTAGATTGACTTTAAAATAACAAATAGACAACAACATAGAATGCATGAGAATTCTACATTGAATTCATGTGAAAAGTACATAAACAATAAACAATTAATAATATATATTACACGCACACATACACACACACACACACACATATATATATATATATATATATATATATATATATATATATATATATATATATATGCATACGAGTTGCCATCATTTACTTCATAAACTTTTTTGTATACGTGTATAGAATTATTAAAGACGCTTGAAAATTGAGTATTTTATTGCTATTAATCTTATGAGGTAAATGATCAATTTTCATGATTTAGGTTCAAATAAGCTATAGGAGAAATTGGAATAGACCCTAGTAAAATGTTATTATTTCTGCTGTTTATAACTGATTTTCAAGCTGGCAACACAGACGTGAGTTCAGTTTAGAAAAAATATGTATTAAATTTGTTTTGATTAACTTGGCAACATATACCACATAATCGTATGGAATGCTTCAGACTGCTTTTGAACCATCTTGCATGATCAAGCATCAGTTTCTGAGTAGCATAAGAGAGTCAAGATAAGAAGGGAACCGCTGAAGGATGATATTAGGTGTAGGAGGTTTAAGAAAAGCAGAATACCAGGGTTAATTTGGCAAAGAAACATTTTCGTAGATAAGTAACCTCTTGTGTATATAGAGCCGAGAAATGAACAGTTAAATGTCAATGTAAGAACTGTGAACATAATTATACGCGAGGACATGAAGATTTGCGCGAAATGTGTCCCTAGACTTCTAAGAGATGATCAGAAAAGAAAGACCTTGAACTGGGCATCAGTACAGATCCTCACCCTCCCCATAGTCTCGACTTTTCTTCCTCTGATTTTTGGTTATTCCCTAAGCTCAAGGAAAACGTGAGAGGAAGTCATTATGAGAAAATTGAGAAGAGGAAAGAGACTATCATGAGGAGCATTGACACTCTCGCACAAGTAAACTTCCATGGGGTTCCAGAGGTTTTGTAACAGAAAAATAAGTACATTTCAGCAGCAGGAGGAGATTACTTAGAAATGGGCTATATTTCGTGTGTGTACTATCGGTAAAAGTATCTATACGGAAATAGTCTGTAAACTTATTGAAGACACCGTGCATATACATACATACATATATATATATATATATATACACATATATATATATATATATATGCATAAATATATATGTGTGTGTGTGCGTGTGTGTATAACTCGTATACATATATATGTATATATACATATACATAAATATATATAATATATGTGTATATATATATATGGATGTGTTTGTGTGTGAGTGTGTGTGTGTGTGTGTGTGGGTGTGTGTAATAAGTGCTCGCGAGACGGGGGAGAGAAATAGAAAGAGATGTACTTTGCTGGCATCGCTATAAAAAATACCTTACCCATACTCATGTTGACGTGCAGGTAAATCAATAGATGTGTTTGTCAGTATAATCGGCGTTAACGTATGGAGAACGAATAGTGTAAAGCCGATGGCAAATAAGCACCTACATTACCTTTACCAAAACAAGTAGTTTATAAAATGTATGTGCTATAATGATGTTTGCAGACAGACGCGCAGATAATTACGGAAATAACCCAGCAACTTCATTCGTGTAACAATCACTTGCCTACGCATATACGCACATTGACACACACACACACACACACACACACACACACACACACACACACACACACATATATCTTGTAACACACATTCGAATACACAAACGCGCATTCGCGAGCGTCAATTGATTTCGACAATGTGTGCATTTTTACTCGTATTCGGCAATACAAGATTCCAAATTGAGGAAGGTAGACGGGGAATTCTTAATAAAATCCCGGCCTCCGCATACACTCTGTATGAAACGGCTATTAAATCCATTGCCCGCCAAACAAATGAGCGTGGTTAGCCTGTCGCTGACATTCCGCGACTCGCACGATGACTCACTCGAATCCTCGAACCGAATCAGACCACACTCACAAACGCTACTTCTCCTAGATTCCTTTTCAGATACTTTCAAATTCCCTTTTCTTTTTCTAATACATGTCGGAACTTTTCTATCCGTTATTTTCTGTGTTCCTGTTTTCCTTAGTTATTTATCTGCCCCTTTTTCTTCTTCGTTCTGTTATGTGTATTGTATTTATTTCGGTTTGCTTTCTCACTTCCTTTTGGAAGATATTTATTGTCCTTCACCTTTTTCTGTGTTTACTTCTGATGTATGTTTTCCCTTCTATTTCATATAATTACACTTTCTCTAGTTTATACTCGTTCTTATTTTCTTTTTGTTTGCTTTCTGATTTACGCAATTTTCTTTTCTATCATGAATTTTTCCTTGATTTTCTTTCGTCAGTATTTTTATTTAAGTTCTTTTTTTTAATTTCGTATTGTATATTTCTCCAATGCCTATGTTTCTTTTTTTCTATTGTGCGTTTTCATTTTCCAGTTTCTTATATTTATATACCTCTGTTAATAATATATGTTCTGTACTTCTGTAGTTTACAGACCATGGTGATATAATCACGTTCAACGAAAGCATTCTATCTTTTCAGCTAATAATAAACAGAGATAACGTAACGCCGAATTTAACTTGAAGTATAATCCACAATATCGTACGTCTCATTAACAACAGAACTAACATTTTTCTTCATGCCTTTCTATGTTCATTTAGCCTTTTTTTTGTTCTCCAGTCTATGTACATTCATGTTTATGTTTGTGTGTGTGTTTTGTATTTTTTGTGAGTGTTTTACATGTTTTGATTCCAGTAAAATTGGTGCTGTTTAGCATTGTATGCATTTATCGTTAATCTTTTAAATTTTGCACCTCCGTCCTTAGTATATTTAAAGTATTTAATTTTAAACTACTTACGTGATATTACGTTTTTGAATTTTTGAGATGAAGGCTTGCTTATTTGTATTATTTGGATGCATCTGACTAATGTTGTCATCTTTAGATTGATTTTCACAACGTTTGTACCTCCAACTTTTTTAAGTGCATCTTGCCCCGTGGCGTAGTGGTTAGGGAACTTTGAAAATTCAATTAAAATAGTGATATACTTCTGAAGATTGAATGTTTAATTTTCAGTGTTGGCGATCTAAACATACAATTTGAAATTACTTGAGCCCTATATCTAATAATCGCTGACGGAATGTGAGCACGTTATCCCAATGAAGTAAACAAAGGTTTCGTGGTTTAATTTCCATCTAAACTATTGAGTCTGATTGAAACATTCCCAAGTTGGACAAAATCATCTAAAGCAGGTCGGTGGGTACATTTGCAAAAAGGTTGGTAAAATCACATTGAAGATAAGAACATTAGTCCAAAGAATCTAAATAATGAGTAACCTGATATTGGTCATCTCTTTACTTGCATTGGTTTACCAGATGTGCACACACTCAATAGTCTCAGCATTTAAATTTTATTATTTTTACTGTACTTACATTCGAAAAGTCAAACGCCAAATATAGACCTTAAAATATTTTCCTTGCATGAGACAATAATAAATATATTCAGTTTTTTTATAGTATTGTTTTGTATAATCATATTATTGTTCCATATAATTCACAAATATATTCATGCGACGCACAAAGGTATTATAAAAATTACATTACAAGGTGTATTTATTTCATTAAGAACAATATCAGACATATAGAATAGTTCTAAATAAACTAACTATGAAGAAAGATAAAAAAACATAGAAAGTATGTGGGGATACTATGACGTAGGAACTTAATATAGAATTTCTGATACTTTTCATAATTAAAATAATTAAAATACCAGAATATAATTTGATTTTTACTTATTGAAATTGAAATCGCAACTTTATAATGTATAAAAATCGATATAATAATGACTCTATAATAATATATACGAATTCTTAAAATAATCATATTTAAGCGTACTTTACCACCGTGCTACGCCGGCTTAGAGTAATACTTTGTATTATATATTTTAACAAAAGAGCTACAATAATATCAGAGCGTCTCCATTTATGCTGCAGATCTAAAGAATGCCAACATCAATACATCATATATGAATGAGTCCATTGTGAAATTCCAAAGGCTCCGCTAGTTATTATTACTAATCTTCTTCTTTTTCTTCTTTTTCTTCTTTTTCTTTTTCTTCTTCTTATTATTGCGGCGTTTGGATGTGTTTTTAACATAAGAGCTTGGTTTTAGGATAAAGATTAGCTTATGGTGCAATACAAATGCTTTTTGGTTGTAAACAGACACTAGACATGAAAATAACTCCATGCGAAATTATCGGATACATCAATTATACATGTTGTTGAGTAATGTGTGTTTCCTTTCAATGCTTCCAGTCGCTTTTTGGCCAGACGTTTTTCACACAGATCTACCGTTACCTTACCCTATTACTTTTTGCATAATTCCTCTAATTGTTAAATATTTTGTGGATTGCGTTTATGGACTTCAGCCTTCAAAATATTAAACACATTCTCTGATAGATTCAAAAATGTGGTCAACTGAGAGCATAAATATCATTATTTTCTCACAATTTCTTTTCTGAAATTTGTGTTCATTATCGAAGCATACCGACCAAGAAGATTATATTGAAGAGTTTTAAGTTTGAATTTGGCCACCACTGTGGGCGGACTTGCATCACGTGTGGGACACAATATAGACTCGTAAGCAGACTGCAACGGAGACTACTGTGACAGGTTTTGGTCGATATAACGTTTTGTTCGGCATATATATATATATATATATATATATATATATATATATATATATATATATATATATATATATATATATATATATATATATAGTGTGTGTGTGCGTTTGTGGGTGTGTGTGTATGTTTAGTGGTTACATTTAAATTCTGAAAATCAAAATATAGACATATACATTTTCGAGTTAAGAATTTATTGCCTGACAAAAGGAATACATAGAATATATATATATATATATATATATATATATATATATATATATATATATATATATATATATATATATATTATTATTATATTAATTTCCTATATGCATTGATTCTCGATAATGGCTCATATCATCAGAGGAAATGAAATGCGGTTAGCAAAATGTTCAGCTGTGAAAAGGCACGTATTTTGCTTTTCAGCAAAAATATTGGAAATAGTTTTTTGGGCGGTGAATGATAGTTATGTGAAAATAATTATTAATTATTGGAAAAGGGACTTTCATACAACCTGGGCAGTCCACCTCTTGTAATATCTATCAGGATTACTCATCGGATTTTAATCTGTGTCTTATATCGCTTATATATATATATATATATAGGCATACACACACATACATACATACATACATGCATACATACATACATACATACATACATGCATACAGCGCCATACACTAGAAAGTTCTCTGGGTGTTCGGTTAGCCATATCACTGTGTGGAAATTTTGAAGCAGTTTCTATGAATTCATCATAGGAAGATTAGTGATGGATAATAAGGTAAACCATGGAACAAAGGAAGGATGTGCATTGATAAAAGCGCTTGATACACTGTTTTTTACGGCAGCATTGATGCAACTTTAAGCAGCAAATGCATGAAGGCGTCTATATCCCAACAAGGAGAGATGGTTTCCTCTTTAATCTGCTCATTTGAGGGCGAAGAATAATACATGCTGAAAACTGGTAACGTAGGTATTATTCACAGATGATACTGCTCTGGTGGCGTATAAAGAGTAACATGTCCAGTGAATAATATAACGGATTTTAACGTACTACACAGCTAATCAGACTGGAGCTTAACATAGGAAATTTGAAGTGATGAACTATCGAGGACTTGAAAATTGTACTCACATAAGCTATGCACAAAAATTTGTACACCCTAGAATCATAATGATGGACAATATCTTCATTAACATTGATGCCAGCTAGAAAAATTTACCTGATCTGCTTCCTACGGTTAACTGGATAAGCGACTATGCTTCAGCAAATGCCGCCAAGAAAATGCAAGATTTACAAAGCAATAGTTTTACAGACAAAGCTCTAGTCGTCCGCGCCTTACAGCTTACATTGGGATCACATTAGAAGTTAAAGGCAGTGAATCATTGCCATATGAGTAAAATTCTGAAAATCAGGGGGGAATAATTATGTTACGAATGTGGAAGTATTAGACCAAGAAAATATACATTGCATACAAGCAGAGCTCGGAACCACACAACTGTTTTGGACTGGCCATGTTGTAAGCATATCTATTTAGATATTCCTGAATATGCTCCTTTATGGAGAGCTACAGAATTGCATGAGAAATGAAGGTTGTGAAAACCTCTGGTACAAATATGTAGTTAAACGGTATCTTTGTATCGGAGGGTTTAACCTTAAGGAAATGACTTCTTATTCCCAAAATTGAGAGACACAGGAAAGTGACAAACGCACTTGGGGCAGTAGTCTATACAGAGGTAAATAGTGCTCGAGAATAAGACCGAGGGCACTGTCCAGCAGAAACACTTCCGAAGATACAATCCCGACTGTTTAACATGTACTATCTGCGAAAAGAATTTGGACATAAAGAGTGGATATCTTAAGCACTGTGAAATAATGCACCAGGATAATGCACTAGTCATATTAAGACAGTGACGGCGGGAGGCATGGAATATATATATATATATATATATATATATATATATATATATATATATATATATATATATATATATATATATATAGTAATACTTTATAATAAATCTTGCTAATTTCAAGTAAAAATAAAGTATGTTTAGACTCTTAAAATCCGCAGATGCAATGCCCGCAAGGTCTCGTTCTTCAGTTCTTCGATTACTTGAAAAAATTATTGATATTCTCTTACAGATTGACGGTTCACGTCTTAGTCTGTGTCACCGAAAATATTGCAATTACGTATTAGTTATGACCTAGATCCAGTCATGACTTAAGGAACAAGAGCATGCTACTCCCCGTGAAGTAAATAAAATGTTCCATTTTAAGTGCCGCCACCATTTTCAAGTTCAATAGGAACGTTCAAATGTTCCTTAAACTACCCCTCAAGAAGATTGATGATTACATCGGCGGAAATATTTTGAAAATAACATATAAGGTGAGAACAGTAGGTCGAAGAATTCAAAAATTACGCAACCGTTCTTTGATTTTCATTTGCTTTTATTTAATCTTGAGATTTATGTCTTTGCACCCCGACAAAGTGCTGTTTATTTTTTAGTTGTTCTATTTTTATTTATTTATTTTTTTATTTTTTAAATCGCGCATTTTTCCCATCTATTTATTTTTCTGCCTTTTCCGATCTTCGTATTCTTACTTGTTCTGATATCTTCTTTTTTATTATTGAGTTATTTCTTTTCGCCTCTTGCATTCATTTTTCATAATATTATAGTAACTCGTGTATTTATTTTATATAGGACATTTCTATAGATCTCTTATTCCCCACTTCGTTTCCTTATTTATTATTTTTCTGCTTTATCCTTAGAATGTGTTCGTTTCGTTGTCATTTCCCATGTTGGAGTTCCGCCAACCGTTTAGCATATTTGAAATGTTTACCGTGAATTATTTTCTTATTTATTTAGATTCCTTTTTTGCTAACAAACAAGAGACGTTATTGTAAGGTTGCACGTCCGTTCTGTTTTGGTTGAAAGCTGTGCGATTTGTTAGGACGGTCAGGTACCCCTCCTCCTTAACCAATCTGATAACATAGAGGTGTTGATCTTATTTTTACAGTTATTTTAATGGAAGTATTTACTTATTTGTTTATTACTAATGAACGAGATTATATGTTTTTTTTTTCTATTCAATGATTCTGTTTTAAACTGATGCATTATTTTAATGGATAGTTCCGCTTTTGATCATAAATAGGCATTAAATCTTCTTAGGCTTTCTTTTCCATCAAATCTTGTTTAGCGTTTACATATAAAATCTATTGGTCTGTCCGCTTCTCAAAATATCAGTTCTTTGTACCGCTCAACATAGTTTCTCACATGCAAGGCTATTTTCTATTTCTGCACCTCTACTGTCAGGCAATGTTGGAGGTTCCGTGTCATATTTGGGCAATTACACATTTGCCATCTTTTAAGGTTCTTGATAAGTTACATGAATCATCTGTAATTCGATTGGGGCTACTTTTTATCATTGCTACATCTTCTGGTTGGGTGGTTGGTTGTTTTACGTCATATCAACCTTTTTGGGTTATTTAATGACGAATCCAGTGATTTTGAAGAACATTTTTTTTTATAGAGTATATTTGTTTTTTTTTAAAGTCGGCTTCTATTTAACTCATAGTTGGGACCCTAACATGTACTACCACTCCGGGTCAGAGTGGACCTGGGAGCAATGGCAACTAAAGGGGCTCCACACTCCCCAATGCCCGCAAGCTGGGGCCTCACCATCGGACATAGTTAAGGTCATATCTAGGACCTGCAACATCCCTCTCGTAGTTAGGATATTCCTAGTTTCAGTCATTTCTGAAAATATTATTGTGATATGGGTTCTACAAATCTGTCTGATTTATTCGCTGCGTATTTTGTTCCAACTAATTTAACTTATATGACGTCTCCATCAATTTTCTATTTAATATCTTATTGTAACAAATTATCTAATCCAGAAAAAAACACTTTTTTATTGTGAGACATTTTTCCTGATTACTATGTTCTTTCTCCGCAGATCATAAGTCTTTTCAAGACGAATTGCAAAAAGCGTTACCTTCATTGCAATAATTATATTTCGTCCTTGTTAACTCCTTATATAAAGTGTATTCATGCAGTATCTCGAGTGATTTCCAGAAAATGTTCATTTATTACTGAGTTTTCTCGTGATTGCGTCATAATATATTTTGTTTAATTTATCGTTTCTTTATTTATGGTATGTTTATTTATCTATATCAAGACGTTTCATTTATTTTCACTACTATTCCAAGTATAGTCCCCTTTTAGTCTATTGGATTTTGTTCATTATCGATTGTTCATGCATACAACAAATTTGTCTAATCGATAAACATTAAAATTACTTTATACAATTTACTAGTGAATATATATTCCATCTATTAGTAACACATAAACATGCACCCAAAATTATAAAAATAAATGTATGTGCATACAGAAATTCTCTCTCACATTATATAGTTATATAATCACACACGCATACACTTGCACCAACGTATACACACACACACACACATATATATGTATCTATCTATCTATCTATCTATCTCTCTCTCTCTCTCTCTCTCTCTATATATATATATATATATATCAAATCAATAATTTTTTGGCGTGAGAAATGCTTCAATAAGTAAGGCAGTATCAAAAACGCCTCCAGTTACTTCATCAGTATAAGAACACAAGCTTTTTTTTGTTACTAGCATAAATACACATGCTTTTTCTTGGGTAATGTGTGTGGATTCTGATGAGGCTTGTTTCGATCAATAAATTTTTGGGTACTCATGCACTTATTGATCCGTGCTGAAATAGTAACCTTAATATTTTAAAAGTTATTCTTAACATGGGGAGGGGAGTGTGTTTTGTTCCTAATCTGTACTTTAACCTTACAATCTAATAAAAAAACAACATATCATAAACAAATTAAACTTGGAAATACGATTTAAAAGATAGCGCAGATCAGTAAGTGTATTAGCACCAATTTTTGTTTTAGCCGAAATATGTTCATCTGAATTTTAAAGAATTTTCGAATCACCCAAATACATTTTTCTTTTTAACAAAACATGCAGAACTTGTGTATTCGCTTTTAAAGTATGGACCATAAAAAATAAAATAAAATGTTTCTGTAAAATAAACTACTAAAACTATTTGCCCTAGTGGCGGCGACTTTCTCAATTCTATCGTATGATTGGATCGAAACAAAGAAGCAAAGAAAACACTTTCATTTACCGGCGGTACACATATGGCAGTAATTCGAATATAACGGCAGTGACGGCTGTGAGAAAGACACCTCGGAAAACACAGGCAGGGTTTTCAATAACGCAAGAAAAGTGAGTTATCTAGATAGTTGGTAAGAAGGAGAAAGAAAGAGGGAGGAAAACAGGTGGTGTAAATTCTAATTGAAGTAATGTTTCTGGAAGAAAGAGTTCGAACAAAAATTTAAGCATTTCATGTTTTATATTCTTTCAATTCAAGAGGGTTTGGCTTGCTATTTCATTCTTACTTTAGTTTAGGAGTCATCAAGATGTCGTTAGAAGATCAGCAGTGGTATAATAAATCCCTTCTATTCTGACAGAAATTGGTAATCTTGCTCAAATACCAGCTGGAACGATTCTAGCCATAGAGAAGACGATATGATTTCATTTCTGTTTGATGAAAAGTTGTTGTTGTTGTTGTTGTTGTTGTTGTTATTGCAAACCAACTACTAAACTCCCAGGAAGAATAGGAACCTTCTATCATCTTTGAAAGTGGCACAATGTTCAATGAGCGAAGCAGTGGATTCGTTGCTGTACAAATAATGCTGTTTAGCAATCCAATTTCTTAAAATAGGGTTATTGCTAGCACCATCGAAATTCAAATCCGGAGAGTTCAATGCGTGAGGGCACAGGTCAATGGAGTTTCTGGCTACGGTTATAATCCTTGGTGTGGTTTTAAGTGAAAGATATATTATACCACCTCACATTTTTTAAAGTCGCTTTAAAATACAACACCAAAGTGTTCCTTTATTTGATTCTAATTTCGTGTAATTATATCCTGATACGCCCAAGCGGTCTCTGAAAAACACTAAATGTGGCATTAGGACGCAGCGTCAGCCAAGTGCAAGGGTGTTCAGGCTTGGCTTTAGGAGTGTTAGGACATTGCACCATTCTCTCACAAGCCTCCTCCTCCTCCTTCCCCGGCATGAGCCCGCTAGACTACTTCGTTTAATCATACGTCAGGAACATCACCAACATGACCTCCCACAACAGCAAAGTCAGCCTGATCGTTGAACATTCGCTGATCTCTCGCCGATCTTTCGCCGATCTCTCGCTGACTCTTGTGACAAAAGCAGTCTTCCAGTTCTGGACCCGTATCGAGGCGGTGATTGAGGTAGAAGGTGGTTTCATCGGATAGATGTCACCCATATTGCATAATACAGTTTACACTTTTAAAATAAAGCTGGAGTGTTGTTTTCTTCCGGGCGACAAATTTATCATTCAAAGTGGTATGTGTGACTTGTTGCGAAACTTCAGAAAATAGTCTATATGGTGAATCTATACAGGTGTGTAAGCAACAATGTGTTTACATTTTGAGTGGTCGCTTAATTACGTGCGACTGAGTTTGCGCCAGATAGGAACATATCAACACTGAAGGATCTTACCAGGTTGCAACAAATTACCATGGCAGAAATGGACGAAGTGTGAAAAAATACATGGCGCTGTAGTAGAAGGCGAAGGAACTACATATCAAAACGAATTGAACGAGCGTTTATCGATGGACAGCAAACGTCCTGGCGAAGATATTCCGACTAACTACAAAGACAATACGTAAATGATGCTACAAGGACGATTCAGTACACCCATAGGCGTGGTGAATTAATATACGATACTTTTAGACGTGGCACTAATTTAATCAGGCAACAATGACCTCGGCCAACTTACGAGAGCCCCTGAGATGTGCGTAAAACAAGACACATCCAAAGACAATCCCATCTTAATTATCTACGCTGACGTTTCACATCGGTTGAATATTAAGAAAATCGCACATAGCCATCACCAGAATCGAGACCCTGGAATACAATTCATAGAACTTTGCGAAACGAAATGGCCCAACTGTGTCGAAAGTTGACATATGTATAGTGGTTAAAAATGTTACGTGTGCCAGTTACTCAACCTGCACTTGTACAGTGGTGCAAGGGGTGTTTGATGTGTTAAAACAATATAGACAAGGTAGGTTTGGATATAACTCATTACGGCAATTACCACAATATCAAAACTAATAGTTTCGATCTTTCCCTATTTTAGATATGACGATTTCTGTGTCGGAAAGATTCATGCATCATGACTAAGGCTATAACAACATCATACTCCTATCTTTTATTTGACTCTCGAGTATATATCCCACAAAGTTAGACAAAGTTAATCAAACGAAAACCACGTCATTCTATCTAATAGCATATAAGATATCAACGGATACACACTCGAGAGTCAAAACAATGAAAATAATATGCTGTTATCATAGCTATAGTAATGACCCAGTATGAATCCATATTTTACGAGCTAGAGCTTCCAGTAAAAAAAATATTAACGGGCACTGCCACAGCATTTCACAGCCAAGTTAATGCAAACCTGGGGTTTCTATTACTGTATGCCTACGAACTATGATAAAATGATAGATCGCCTGACACTGACGACGGTGACAAATTGTTATATTCCTAAATACTTAGGAAATAAAGACAAACGTGAGTTACACCGAGTGGTATGTGTAATGGGGTTTATTTATAATACAGAAACGTAAGGCTGCTCGCCTAAGGTAAATAGAAGTACATAGTAACAAGTATGGGGAAGAAAGTCTGATAATCAACACGTAAGACTATCCGTCTTACTGCGACTGCTTGTCTGCCGCTGTCTGCCGCTGTCTGCCAAACAGTCCAATATATATATACAGGTTGTAACCGGTGTATAGCCAGTTATGTTCCTTCACAACACCTCCCCCTGAAGCTGAAATCTTCCTGATTTTAGCTTAAATACCTCTTCCTTTTAGGGTCAGGGCTTAATCTCCTGGTAACTTTTCTCTTTCTTGCGCTTTTCCTTCTGGTCAGCGTTACCCGGGGTAAAGGTTTCTGTCCAGCCCGTATGGTCGGTTCAGGCGAAATATACATTGTTTGCGGTACACACGCTGGTTTTGGTATATCAAAAATATCGCACAATGTTTCCATTGGTGTCTCTTCCACATTTGGAGACAGTCTGGGACGTATTTGATTTCTGTGTCTTTTGCAGACAAAACTTAATCCTTGGATGGTATAGACCATGCTCCCAATCCTTTTTTTGATTATACCTTCAACCCACTGATTTCGTCCATTTTGAAAATTTTTGAAATATACATTTTCACCTGGGGAGAAGCACTTGGTATTAAGGTTTTCTTTTTTTAAAACTTTCTTTTTCTCTGGTAGCAGCCTATCGAAGACAGATATTATCTTTCTTGCAAACATTAGCTCAGCCGGGGAAGAATTGACATTATTATTAGGATTTGGTGTCACCCTGTAAATTGCTAAAAATGTTTGAATACATTGTTCGTCTGTGTCCGTAGTAAGATTTTTCTTAAGTGCCCTTTTAAACGTATCTACCAATTTTTCGGCCAACCCATTCGATCGTGGATGGTACACAGGTGTTGTCATATGTAGAATATTTAGTGAGTCACAGAATTCTTTGAATTCATGAGCAGTAAATGCTGTTCCATTATCGCTCACTAAGGTTTTTGGCACTCCAAAACGGCTAAAAATTTCATTAAGCTCACTCACAGTGTTTTTTGCTGTTGGATGTCTAAACTTAAATATTTCTGGCCATTTTGAAAAAGAATCTACAATAATCAAGTAAAAATAACCATTTATAGGTCCCGCATAATCAATATGCAGACGTGACCAGGGTAGGTCCGTCTTTGGCCATGGCGTCGTTTTTACTGGAGGATCTCGAGCTGCTAATTGACATCCTCTGCATGTCTTGACACATTTTTCAACTTCCTTGTCCATACCAGGCCAGTACACATATCCTCTCATAAGGGATTTCATTCTCGAAATGCCCGGATGACCTGTATGAAATTCCTTCAGAATTTTCCTCTGTAACGTTAGTGGAATTACGATCCTCTCACCATACATGAGCACATCTTCACAGATGGAAAAAGGCGTTGTTTGATCTACCTTTTTATTTTTTTTTATCCATCCCAATTGATTTTTCATTTTCTTAATGAAAATGTCATTTACTGCCTCTTTTTTTATTTTTTCGAAAGTTACCGGAAGTTCACGTATCATATTACACATTGAACTTGTACATTCACTTTCGTCTTTAAGCGCAGCAATTACCGTTTCTTCGAAACTTTCGCTTCTTTTAGGGATCAACCGTGATAATGCATCTGCGTGTCCTAACTTTTTTGAGGATACATGTTCCATCTTAAACTGATAGTTTAAGAGGGTTACAGCCCATCGCTGTAATCGATTCGCAGTATGTGTGGGAATGCCTTTCGACAACAGGGTAGAATATAATCCTTTCGACAACAGGGGGAACCCATTTCTCGTCCAAAACAACGTCCGGATGTTAAGTGCAATATACCACCGTGACTAAAAATCTCACATATATGTGAAGCTCTTTTTGTTCTTTGTTTTTACATGGTAGTCACCACTTATCAAGACCCGGAGGCCACTCGGGGGTATTGGTTATTGCGTGTACAGTACTCAATGGGATAATTTCGTAGTAATCGTTAGTAATAGCGATTTGATAAAGTGTCTTACTTACTGGAATGATCTATCATGAATTTGTTTATGTTGGGCTTGAAGACATCCAAGTTGTAGTCAGGTTGGAAACAGGCGAACGGAAGAGAGTTCCACAAGCGTGCAGTTCCAAGAAAGAAGTTTCGATAATGGAATCTACGTTTTGATTAAGGCACAGATAAAGAACGGGGGAAATTATTGACAGTGGTTTCAACTAGACAGGTGTTTTTCCTGAAAGATTGGTGAGGGGGCCTGAGATTGGAGCTCAGCCGAGCATTTGCCATCCCGTATATTGGTGTAAAACGCCAGAAGTGTTCACATAAAATTTCCATTGTCGTTCAGGTAGCTATTATCTATCTATGGTTTCAAACTATTTACATATTCAGATAAAATTGAATTAAAGAATCATTGATTCAATGTTTTGGTTTTACTGGCTTTTAAAGAGACCTTCGATTCCAGTAAAGTTCTAATTGATTATGCTTATTCTTTTTACAGGAATGATAAACGACAATTTAATAAAATGTTCATAATGTATTCTCATATTTCACATACAGTATAGATAATTGCGTTCCGAGCGGAATGTTTCTCAATTATGTTCATTCTTAAATTAATGACAATAAAGAAGAATTTAATGCAAAACAGAATTTAAATATTCGCGTTTTGCTTGTGATGTAGATAATGGAATTTTCATTTTAGTTATTCTTATAATTAATATGGCTAATATACATGGTCATAAATCCCAACACTTTCTCAGGTGATTAAGCAGTTTTGTTTTTGGCAAGTGAAAATATTAAATATAATGGTTGGACTAGAAACATTGTAAAACCCTTCTTATTATTATTATTATTATTATTATTATTATTACCTCATCGTGTTATTTTCCATAATCTTTTAAAAGCCGTAATTGACATCCATTGTGTTCAGACTCCATATGAAAGTTATCGACATTTAATACTTTGGATACAGACAGTCAACTGCAGGGTACAAGCCTATTTTTCCAAAGATGTTTGAATGATGGCTATATATTACTGCAGGGAAATGTGTTTCTTTATTTATATTTACTTATTATTTGAAGATTATTTGCACATAGTTATCGTGTCTTGATGAAAATCGGGATAATAAAAGCTGTCATAGTCAGACCATATGAAATTTAATGTACATACAACTATTTTTTATACAAAATAAAATCGAGTAACCCTTGCACACCAGTTTACTGTGAGGTATAATAATCGTTTTATTTATGTGTGTTGTTTAGGTACTACAACGCATCTACGTGTATTATTGGATAAAAGAACTTGGAGAAAAAAATTCAGTTTTGCGGAAAACGAAGAAAATACACTGTCCAACTTTGACTTACATGTTGACCTCTAATAAAACAAAGAAAATATTATGTCGCACCTTTACACCTATGTGGACTTTTAATGAAACAAAGCAAGAATTTGACACTAAAGGCGAAGGGTTATTTGAACAAAAAAAAAGAGAGTAAGAGACGTAGAGAGAGAGAGAGAGTGAGAGAGAGAGAGTGCGAGAGACGCTTGTTACGTCGTTAGTTCCTTTATCTTAACCGCCACCTTAAACTATTCTTGTTCCACACGTCCTACGACAACTGACAGACAAAATAATAATAAAATAAATGTAGTTTTCTTATGAAAGAGTATTTTTGTGTGCATGCCAAAACGGCTGAAACAAGCTAGAGTGTGCATATTTATTTAGCGTCAAGAGTCTTTGTAGAAGTGGGGAAAATATGATTGCACATAAGAGAGCGATAATCAGATAAATCATTACAGAGAGACAGATAATGAAGCGATATTATTTTGTTACTGATGATTCCGTTTTAGTGTTGTGATTTCACATAGATTCCAGGGTGCAATAGTTCCTGCATGCATGTAATAAACACAATTTACGTTAATGTGAGATTACAATTAATATGAAAAATGAAAGTGAACGACACAAGAAATATTAGAGAGTGTTGCAGGGTTTAACTAGTGCAGCAGAAACAGATGCTGCTGAAGGGAGTAAACTGGAAACTTTATTTAAAATGAAATGTGTTCGTAAAGCTTCGAAAAATCTAAAAAGGATTAAATATATAAAATCATGGAAAAAAAGGACTCAATAGGTTTTGGTGTTATTGACGCAATTTTTAAGGAAAATAAATATGGACAACCTTATTTGTAAGTAAAATACAACCTTTATTAAAATTTTAATTACCGCTTAAAGTTTTCATATAAATTATGACATGTAAATCGTCATAAAAATTTTAATTACCGCTTAACGTTTTCATGTTGATTATGTCATGTAAATCCTCATAAAAAATTAAATTACTGCTTAAAGTTTTCATGTTGATTATGACATGTAAAACGTCATAAAAATTTAAATTACCGCTTAACGTTTTCATATTAATTATGACATGTAAATCCTCATAAAAAATTAAATTACTGCTTAAAGTTTTCATGTTGATTATGACATGTAAATCGTCATAAAAATTTAACTTACCGCTTAACGTTTTCATGTTGATTATGTCATGTAAATCGTCATAAAAAATTAAAATTACTGCTTAAAGTTTTCATTTTGATTATGACATGTAAATCGTCATAAAAATTTTACATACCGCTTAACGTTTTCATATTAATTATGTCATGTAAATCGTCATAAAAAATTAAATTACTGCTTAAAGTTTTCATGTTGATTATGACATGTAAATCGTCATAAAAAATTAAAATTACTGCTTAAAGTTTTCATGTTGATTATGTCATGTAAATCCTCATAAAAAATTAAATTACTGCTTAAAGTTTTCATGTTGATTATGACATGTAAATCGTCATAAAAAATTAAATTACTGCTTAAAGTTTTCATGTTGATTATGAAATGTAAATCGTCATAAAAATAAAATTACTGCTTAAAGTTTTCATGTTGATTATGTCATGTAAATCCTCATAAAAAATTAAATTGCTGCTTAAAGTTTTCATGTTGATTATGACATGTAAATCCTCATAAAAAATTAAATTACTGCTTAAAGTTTTCATGTTGATTATGACATGTAAATCGTCATAAAAAAATTAAAATTACTGCTTAAAGTTTTCATGTTGATTATGACATGTAAATCGTCATAAAAAATTAAATTTACTGCTTAAAGTTTTCATGTTGATTATGACATGTAAATCCTCATAAAAAATTAAATTACTGCTTAAAGTTTTCATGTTGATTATGACATGTAAATCCTCATAAAAAATTAAATTACTGCTTAAAGTTTTCATGTTGATTATGACATGTAAATCCTCATAAAAAATTAAATTACTGCTTAAAGTTTTCATGTTGATTATGAAATGTAAATCCTCATAAAAAATTAAATTACTGCTTAAAGTTTTCATGTTGATTATTACATGTAAATCGTCATAAAAAATTAAAATTACTGCTTAAAGTTTTCATGTTGATTATGACATGTAAATCGTCATAAAAAAGTAAAATTACTGCTTAAAGTTTTCATGTTGATTATGACATGTAAATCCTCATAAAAAATAAAAATTACTGCTTAAAGTTTTCATGTTGATTATGACATGTAAATCCTCATAAAAAATTAAATTACTGCTTAAAGTTTTCATGTTGATTATGAAATGTAAATCCTCATAAAAAATTAAATTACTGCTTTAAGTTTTCATGTTCATTATGACATGTAAATCGTCATAAAAAATTAAAATTACTGCTTAAAGTTTTCATGTTGATTATGTCATGTAAATCCTCATAAAAAAATTAATTGCTGCTTAAAGTTTTCATGTTGAATCTGAAATGTAAATCCTCATAAAAAATAAAATTACTGCTTAAAGTTTTCATGTTGATTATGACATGTAAATCCTCATAAAAAATTAAATTACTGCTTAAAGTTTTCATGTTGATTATGAAATGTAAATCCTCATAAAAAATTAAATTACTGCTTAAAGTTTTCATGTTGATTATGACATGTAAATTATCATAAAAAATTAAAATTACTGCTTAAAGTTTTCATGTTGATTATGTCATGTAAATCCTCATAAAAAATTAAATTGCTGCTTAAAGTTTTCATGTTGATTATGAAATGTAAATCCTCATAAAAAATTAAATTACTGCTTAAAGTTTTCATGTTGATTATGAAATGTAAATCGTCATAAAAAATAAAATTACTGCTTAAAGTTTTCATGTTGATTATGTCATGTAAATCCTCATAAAAAATTAAATTACTGCTTAAAGTTTTCATGTTGATTATGAAATGTAAATCCTCATAAAAGATAAAATTACTGCTTAAAGTTTTGATGTTGATTATAACATGTAAATCCTCATAAAAAATTAAATTACTGCTTAAAGTTTTCATGTTGATTATGTCATGTAAATCCTCATAAAAAATAAAATTACTGCTTAAAGTTTTCATGTTGATTATGACATGTAAATCGTCATAAAAATTTAACTTACCGCTTAACGTTTTCATGTTGATTATAACATGTAAATCCTCATAAAAAATTAAATTACTGCTTAAAGTTTTCATGTTGATTATGAAATGTAAATCCTCATAAAAAAAATAAATTACCACTTAACGTTTTCATATTAATTATGTCATGTAAATCGTCATAAAAATTTAAATTACTGCTTAACGTTTTCATGTTGTATTATGACATGTAAATCGTCATAAAAATTTAACTTACCGCTTAAAGTTTTCATGTTGATTATGACATGTAAATCCTCATAAAAATTTAAATTACCGCTTAACGTTTTCATGTTGATTATGACATGTAAATCCTCATAAAAAATTAAATTACAACTTAACGTTTTCATATAAATTATGTCATGTTAATCGTCATAAAAAATTAAATTACTGCTTAAAGTTTTCATATTAATTATAACATGTAAATCGTCATAAAAATTTAAATTACCGCTTAACGTTTTCATGTTGATTATGTCATGTAAATCGTCATAAAAAATTAAAATTACTGCTTAAAGTTTTCATGTTGATTATGACATGTAAATCCTCATAAAAAATTAAAATTACTGCTTAAAGTTTTCATGTTGATTATGAAATGTAAATCCTCATAAAAAATAAAAATTACTGCTTCAAGTTTTCATGTTGATTATGACATGTAAATCCTCATAAAAAATTAAAATTACTGCTTAAAGTTTTCATGTTGATTATGAAATGTAAATGCTCATAAAAAATAAAAATTACTGCTTAAAGTTTTCATGTTGATTATGACATGTAAATCCTCATAAAAAATTAAAATTACTGCTTAAAGTTTTCATGTTGATTATGAAATGTAAATCCTCATAAAAAATAAAAATTACTGCTTAAAGTTTTCATGTTGATTATGAAATGTAAATCCTCATAAAAAATTAAATTACTGCTTAAAGTTTTCATGTTGATTATGAAATGTAAATCGTCATAAAAATAAAATTACTGCTTAAAGTTTTCATGTTGATTATGTCATGTAAATCCTCATAAAAAATTAAATTGCTGCTTAAAGTTTTCATGTTGATTATGACATGTAAATCCTCATAAAAAATTAAATTACTGCTTAAAGTTTTCATGTTGATTATGACATGTAAATCGTCATAAAAAAATTAAAATTACTGCTTAAAGTTTTCATGTTGATTATGACATGTAAATCGTCATAAAAAATTAAATTTACTGCTTAAAGTTTTCATGTTGATTATGACATTAAAATCCTCATAAAAAATTAAATTACTGCTTAAAGTTTTCATGTTGATTATGACATGTAAATCCTCATAAAAAATAAAATTACTGCTTAAAGTTTTCATGTTGATTATGACATGTAAATCCTCATAAAAAATTAAATTACTGCTTAAAGTTTTCATGTTGATTATGAAATGTAAATCCTCATAAAAAATTAAATTACTGCTTAAAGTTTTCATGTTGATTATTACATGTAAATCGTCATAAAAAATTAAAATTACTGCTTAAAGTTTTCATGTTGATTATGACATGTAAATCGTCATAAAAAAGTAAAATTACTGCTTAAAGTTTTCATGTTGATTATGACATGTAAATCCTCATAAAAAATAAAAATTACTGCTTAAAGTTTTCATGTTGATTATGACATGTAAATCCTCATAAAAAATTAAATTACTGCTTAAAGTTTTCATGTTGATTATGAAATGTAAATCCTCATAAAAAATTAAATTACTGCTTTAAGTTTTCATGTTCATTATGACATGTAAATCGTCATAAAAAATTAAAATTACTGCTTAAAGTTTTCATGTTGATTATGTCATGTAAATCCTCATAAAAAATTTAATTGCTGCTTAAAGTTTTCATGTTGAATCTGAAATGTAAATCCTCATAAAAAATAAAATTACTGCTTAAAGTTTTCATGTTGATTATGACATGTAAATCCTCATAAAAAATTAAATTACTGCTTAAAGTTTTCATGTTGATTATGAAATGTAAATCCTCATAAAAAATTAAATTACTGCTTAAAGTTTTCATGTTGATTATGACATGTAAATTATCATAAAAAATTAAAATTACTGCTTAAAGTTTTCATGTTGATTATGTCATGTAAATCCTCATAAAAAATTAAATTGCTGCTTAAAGTTTTCATGTTGATTATGAAATGTAAATCCTCATAAAAAATTAAATTACTGCTTAAAGTTTTCATGTTGATTATGAAATGTAAATCGTCATAAAAAATAAAATTACTGCTTAAAGTTTTCATGTTGATTATGTCATGTAAATCCTCATAAAAAATTAAATTACTGCTTAAAGTTTTCATGTTGATTATGAAATGTAAATCCTCATAAAAGATAAAATTACTGCTTAAAGTTTTGATGTTGATTATAACATGTAAATCCTCATAAAAAATTAAATTACTGCTTAAAGTTTTCATGTTGATTATGTCATGTAAATCCTCATAAAAAATAAAATTACTGCTTAAAGTTTTCATGTTGATTATGACATGTAAATCGTCATAAAAATTTAACTTACCGCTTAACGTTTTCATGTTGATTATAACATGTAAATCCTCATAAAAAATTAAATTACTGCTTAAAGTTTTCATGTTGATTATGAAATGTAAATCCTCATAAAAAAAATAAATTACCACTTAACGTTTTCATATTAATTATGTCATGTAAATCGTCATAAAAATTTAAATTACTGCTTAACGTTTTCATGTTGTATTATGACATGTAAATCGTCATAAAAATTTAACTTACCGCTTAAAGTTTTCATGTTGATTATGACATGTAAATCCTCATAAAAATTTAAATTACCGCTTAACGTTTTCATGTTGATTATGACATGTAAATCCTCATAAAAAATTAAATTACAACTTAACGTTTTCATATAAATTATGTCATGTTAATCGTCATAAAAAATTAAATTACTGCTTAAAGTTTTCATATTAATTATAACATGTAAATCGTCATAAAAATTTAAATTACCGCTTAACGTTTTCATGTTGATTATGTCATGTAAATCGTCATAAAAAATTAAAATTACTGCTTAAAGTTTTCATGTTGATTATGACATGTAAATCCTCATAAAAAATTAAAATTACTGCTTAAAGTTTTCATGTTGATTATGAAATGTAAATCCTCATAAAAAATAAAAATTACTGCTTCAAGTTTTCATGTTGATTATGACATGTAAATCCTCATAAAAAATTAAAATTACTGCTTAAAGTTTTCATGTTGATTATGAAATGTAAATGCTCATTAAAAATAAAAATTACTGCTTAAAGTTTTCATGTTGATTATGACATGTAAATCCTCATAAAAAATTAAAATTACTGCTTAAAGTTTTCATGTTGATTATGAAATGTAAATCCTCATAAAAAATAAAAATTACTGCTTAAAGTTTTCATGTTGATTATGAAATGTAAATCCTCATAAAAAATTAAATTACTGCTTAAAGTTTTCATGTTGATTATGAAATGTAAATCCTCATAAAAAATTAAATTACTGCTTTAAGTTTTCATGTTGATTATGAAATGTAAATCCTCATAAAAAATTAAAATTACTGCTTACGGTTTTCATGTTGATTATGAAATGTAAATGCTCATAAAAAATAAAAATTACTGCTTAAAGTTTTCATGTTGATTATGAAATGTAAATCCTCATAAAAAATTAAATTTCTGCTTAAAGTTTTCATGTTGATTATGAAATGTAAATCCTCATAAAAAATTAAAATTACTGCTTACGGTTTTCATGTTGATTATGAAATGTAAATGCTCATAAAAAATTAAAATTACTGCTTAAAGTTTTCATGTTGATTATGAAATGTAAATGCTCATAAAAAATAAAAATTACTGCTTAAAGTTTTAATGTTGATTATGACATGTAAATCCTCATAAAAAATTAAAATTACTGCTTAAAGTTTTCATATTGATTATGAAATGTAAATCCTCATAAAAAATAAAAATTACTGCTTAAAGTTTTCATGTTGATTATGAAATGTAAATCCTCATAAAAATTAAATTACTGCTTAAAGTTTTCATGTTGATTATGAAATGTAAATCCTCATAAAAAATTAAATTACTGCTTAAAGTTTTAATGTTGATTATGACATGTATATCCTCATAAAAAATTAAAATTACTGCTTACGGTTTTCATGTTGATTATGAAATGTAAATCCTCATAAAAAAGAAAAATTACTGCTTAAAGTTTTCATGTTGATTATAACATGTAAATCCTCATAAAAAATTAAATTACTGCTTAAAGTTTTCATGTTGATTATGAAATGCAAATCCTCATAAAAAATAAAAATTACTGCTTAAAGTTTTCATGTTGATTATGAAATGTAAATCCTCATAAAAAAATTAAATTACCACTTAACGTTTTCATATTAATTATGTCATGTAAATCGTCATAAAAATTTAAATTACTGCTTAACGTTTTCATATTAATTATGACATGTAAATCGTCATAAAATTTAAATTACCGCTTGAAGTTTTCATGTTGATTATGACATGTAAATCCTCATAAAAATTTAAATTACCGCTTAACGTTTTCATATTAATTATGTCATGTAAATCGTCATAAAAAATTAAATTACTGCTAAAAGTTTTCATATAAATTATGACATGTAAATCCTAATAAAAAATTAAAATTACTGCTTAAAGTTTTCATGTTGATTATGACATGTAAATCGTCATATAAATTTAACTTACCGCTTAACGTTTTCATGTTGATTATAACATGTAAATCCTCATAAAAAATTAAATTACTGCTTAAAGTTTTCATGTTGATTATGAAATGTAAATCCTCATAAAAAAATTAAATTATCACTTAACGTTTTCATATTAATTATGTCATGTAAATCGTCATAAAAATTTAAATTACTGCTTAACGTTTTCATGTTGTATTATGACATGTAAATCGTCATAAAACTTTAACTTACCGCTTAAAGTTTTCATGTTGATTATGACATGTAAATCCTCATAAAAATTTAAATTACCGCTTAACGTTTTCATGTTGATTATGTCATGTAAATCGTCATAAAAAAATTAAATTACTGCTTAAAGTTTTCATGTTGATTATGACATGTAAATCCTCATAAAAAATTAAAATTACTGCTTAAAGTTTTCATGTTGATTATGAAATGTAAATCCTCATAAAAAATAAAAATTACTGCTTAAAGTTTTCATGTTGATTATGACATGTAAATCCTCATAAAAAAATTAAAATTACTGCTTAAAGTTTTCATGTTGATTATGAAATGTAAATCCTCATAAAAAATAAAAATTACTGCTTAGAGTTTTCATGTTGATTATGACATGTAAATCCTCATAAAAAATTAAAATTACTGCTTAAAGTTTTCATGTTGATTATGAAATGTAAATCCTCATAAAAAATAAAAATTACTGCCTAAAGTTTTCATGTTGATTATGAAATGTAAATCCTCATAAAAAAATTAAAATTACTGCTTAAAGTTTTCATGTTGATTATTAAATGTAAATCCTCATGAAAAAATTAAATTTACTGCTTAAAGTTTTCATGTTGATTATGACATGTAAATCCTCATAAAAAATTAAAATTACTGCTTAAAGTTTTCATGTTGATTATGAAATGTAAATCGTCATAAAAAATTAAAATTACTGCTTAAAGTTTTCATGTTGATTATGAAATGTAAATCCTCATAAAAAATTAAAATTACTGCTTAAAGTTTTCATGTTGATTATGAAATGTAAATCCTCATAAAAAATAAAAATTACTGCTTAAAGTTTTCATATTAATTATGACATGTAAATCCTCATAAAAAATATAAATTACTGCTTAAAGTTTTCATGTTGATTATGAAATGTAAATCCTCATAAAAAAGAAAAATTACTGCTTAAAGTTTTCATGTTGATTATGACATGTAAATCCTCATAAAAAATTAAATTACTGCTTAAAGTTTTCATGTTGATTATGACATGTAAATCCTCATAAAAAATTAAATTACTGCTTAAAGTTTTCATGTTGATTATGAAATGTAAATCCTCATAAAAAATTAAATTACTGCTTAAAGTTTTCATGTTGATTATGACATGTAAATCGTCATAAAAAATTAAAATTACTGCTTAAAGTTTTCATGTTGATTATGACATGTAAATCGTCATAAAAAATTAAAATTACTGCTTAAAGTTTTCATGTTGATTATGACATGTAAATCGTAATAAAAAATAAAAATTACTGCTTAAAGTTTTCATGTTGATTATGACATGTAAATCCTCATAAAAAATTAAATTACTGCTTAAAGTTTTCATGTTGATTATGAAATGTAAATCCTCATAAAAAATTAAATTACTGCTTAAAGTTTTCATGTTGATTATGACATGTAAATCCTAATAAAAAATTAAAATTACTGCTTAAAGTGTTCATGTTGATTATGTCATGTAAATCCTCATAAAAAATTAAATTGCTGCTTAAAGTTTTCATGTTGATTATGACATGTAAATCCTCATAAAAATTTAAATTACCGCTTAACGTTTTCATGTTGATTATGACATGTAAATCCTCATAAAAAATTAAATTACAACTTAACGTTTTCATATAAATTATGTCATGTTAATCGTCATAAAAAATTAAATTACTGCTTAAAGTTTTCATATTAATTATAACATGTAAATCGTCATAAAAATTTAAATTACCGCTTAACGTTTTCATGTTGATTATGTCATGTAAATCGTCATAAAAAATTAAAATTACTGCTTAAAGTTTTCATGTTGATTATGACATGTAAATCCTCATAAAAAATTAAAATTACTGCTTAAAGTTTTCATGTTGATTATGAAATGTAAATCCTCATAAAAAATAAAAATTACTGCTTAAAGTTTTCATGTTGATTATGACATGTAAATCCTCATAAAAAATTAAAATTACTGCTTAAAGTTTTCATGTTGATTATGAAATGTAAATGCTCATAAAAAATAAAAATTACTGCTTAAAGTTTTCATGTTGATTATGACATGTAAATCCTCATAAAAAATTAAAATTACTGCTTAAAGTTTTCATGTTGATTATGAAATGTAAATCCTCATAAAAAATAAAAATTACTGCTTAAAGTTTTCATGTTGATTATGAAATGTAAATCCTCATAAAAAATTAAATTACTGCTTAAAGTTTTCATGTTGATTATGAAATGTAAATCCTCATAAAAAATTAAATTACTGCTTTAAGTTTTCATGTTGATTATGAAATGTAAATCCTCATAAAAAATTAAAATTACTGCTTACGGTTTTCATGTTGATTATGAAATGTAAATGCTCATAAAAAATAAAAATTACTGCTTAAAGTTTTCATGTTGATTATGAAATGTAAATCCTCATAAAAAATTAAATTTCTGCTTAAAGTTTTCATGTTGATTATGAAATGTAAATCCTCATAAAAAATTAAAATTACTGCTTACGGTTTTCATGTTGATTATGAAATGTAAATGCTCATAAAAAAATAAAATTACTGCTTAAAGTTTTCATGTTGATTATGAAATGTAAATGCTCATAAAAAATAAAAATTACTGCTTAAAGTATTAATGTTGATTATGACATGTAAATCCTCATAAAAAATTAAAATTACTGCTTAAAGTTTTCATATTGATTATGAAATGTAAATCCTCATAAAAAATAAAAATTACTGCTTAAAGTTTTCATGTTGATTATGAAATGTAAATCCTCATAAAAATTAAATTACTGCTTAAAGTTTTCATGTTGATTATGAAATGTAAATCCTCATAAAAAATTAAATTACTGCTTAAAGTTTTAATGTTGATTATGACATGTATATCCTCATAAAAAATTAAAATTACTGCTTACGGTTTTCATGTTGATTATGAAATGTAAATCCTCATAAAAAAGAAAAATTACTGCTTAAAGTTTTCATGTTGATTATAACATGTAAATCCTCATAAAAAATTAAATTACTGCTTAAAGTTTTCATGTTGATTATGAAATGCAAATCCTCATAAAAAATAAAAATTACTGCTTAAAGTTTTCATGTTGATTATGAAATGTAAATCCTCATAAAAAAATTAAATTACCACTTAACGTTTTCATATTAATTATGTCATGTAAATCGTCATAAAAATTTAAATTACTGCTTAACGTTTTCATATTAATTATGACATGTAAATCGTCATAAAATTTAAATTACCGCTTAAAGTTTTCATGTTGATTATGACATGTAAATCCTCATAAAAATTTAAATTACCGCTTAACGTTTTCATATTAATTATGTCATGTAAATCGTCATAAAAAATTAAATTACTGCTAAAAGTTTTCATATAAATTATGACATGTAAATCCTAATAAAAAATTAAAATTACTGCTTAAAGTTTTCATGTTGATTATGACATGTAAATCGTCATATAAATTTAACTTACCGCTTAACGTTTTCATGTTGATTATAACATGTAAATCCTCATAAAAAATTAAATTACTGCTTAAAGTTTTCATGTTGATTATGAAATGTAAATCCTCATAAAAAAATTAAATTACCACTTAACGTTTTCATATTAATTATGTCATGTAAATCGTCATAAAAATTTAAATTACCGCTTAAAGTTTTCATGTTGATTATGACATGTAAATCCTCATAAAAATTTAAATTACCGCTTAACGTTTTCATGTTGATTATGTCATGTAAATCGTCATAAAAAAATTAAATTACTGCTTAAAGTTTTCATGTTGATTATGACATGTAAATCCTCATAAAAAATTAAAATTACTGCTTAAAGTTTTCATGTTGATTATGAAATGTAAATCCTCATAAAAAATAAAAATTACTGCTTAAAGTTTTCATGTTGATTATGACATGTAAATCCTCATAAAAAAATTAAAATTACTGCTTAAAGTTTTCATGTTGATTATGAAATGTAAATCGTCATAAAAAATAAAAATTACTGCTTAGAGTTTTCATGTTGATTATGACATTTAAATCCTCATAAAAAATTAAAATTACTGCTTAAAGTTTTCATGTTGATTATGAAATGTAAATCCTCATAAAAAATAAAAATTACTGCCTAAAGTTTTCATGTTGATTATGAAATGTAAATCCTCATAAAAAAATTAAAATTACTGCTTAAAGTTTTCATGTTGATTATTAAATGTAAATCCTCATGAAAAAATTAAATTTACTGCTTAAAGTTTTCATGTTGATTATGACATGTAAATCCTCATAAAAAATTAAAATTACTGCTTAAAGTTTTCATGTTGATTATGAAATGTAAATCGTCATAAAAAATTAAAATTACTGCTTAAAGTTTTCATGTTGATTATGAAATGTAAATCCTCATAAAAAATTAAAATTACTGCTTAAAGTTTTCATGTTGATTATGAAATGTAAATCCTCATAAAAAATAAAAATTACTGCTTAAAGTTTTCATATTAATTATGACATGTAAATCCTCATAAAAAATTAAAATTACTGCTTAAAGTTTTCATGTTGATTATGAAATGTAAATCCTCATAAAAAAGAAAAATTACTGCTTAAAGTTTTCATGTTGATTATGACATGTAAATCCTCATAAAAAATTAAATTACTGCTTAAAGTTTTCATGTTGATTATGACATGTAAATCCTCATAAAAAATTAAATTACTGCTTAAAGTTTTCATGTTGATTATGAAATGTAAATCCTCATAAAAAATTAAATTACTGCTTAAAGTTTTCATGTTGATTATGACATGTAAATCGTCATAAAAAATTAAAATTACTGCTTAAAGTTTTCATGTTGATTATGACATGTAAATCGTCATAAAAAATTAAAATTACTGCTTAAAGTTTTCATGTTGATTATGACATGTAAATCGTCATAAAAAATAAAAATTACTGCTTAAAGTTTTCATGTTGATTATGACATGTAAATCCTCATAAAAAATTAAATTACTGCTTAAAGTTTTCATGTTGATTATGAAATGTAAATCCTCATAAAAAATTAAATTACTGCTTAAAGTTTTCATGTTGATTATGACATGTAAATCCTAATAAAAAATTAAAATTACTGCTTAAAGTGTTCATGTTGATTATGTCATGTAAATCCTCATAAAAAATTAAATTGCTGCTTAAAGTTTTCATGTTGATTATGAAATGTAAATCCTCATAAAAAATTAAATTACTGCTTAAAGTTTTCATGTTGATTATGACATGTAAATCCTCATAAAAAATTAAATTACTGCTTAAAGTTTTCATGTTGATTATGACATGTAAATCCTCATAAAAAATTAAATTACTGCTTAAAGTTTTCATGTTGATTATGTCATGTAAATCCTCATAAAAAATTAAATTACTGCTTAAAGTTTTCATGTTGATTATGACATGTAAATCGTCATAAAAAATTAAATTACTGCTTAAAGTTTTCATGTTGATTATGACATGTAAATCCTCATAAAAAATTAAATTACTGCTTAAAGTTTTCATGTTGATTATGTCATGTAAATCCTCATAAAAAATTAAATTACTGCTTAAAGTTTTCATGTTGATTATGTCATGTAAATCCTCATAAAAAATTAAATTGCTGCTTAAAGTTTTCATGTTGATTATGTCATGTAAATCCTCATAAAAAATTAAATTACTGCTTAAAGTTTTCATGTTGATTATGACATGTAAATCGTCATAAAAATAAAATTACTGCTTAAAGTTTTCATGTTGATTATGACATGTAAATCCTCATAAAAAATTAAATTACTGCTTAAAGTTTTCATGTTGATTATGACATGTAAATCCTCATAAAAAATTAAATTACTGCTTAAAGTTTTCATGTTGATTATGACATGTAAATCGTCATAAAAAAATAAATTACTGCTTAAAGTTTTCATGTTGATTATGTCATGTAAATCCTCATAAAAAATTAAATTACTGCTTAAAGTTTTCATGTTGATTATGACATGTAAATCGTCATAAAAAAATAAAATTACTGCTTAAAGTTTTCATGTTGATTATGTCATGTAAATCCTCATAAAAAATTAAATTGCTGCTTAAAGTTTTCATGTTGATTATGACATGTAAATCCTCATAAAAAATTAAATTACTGCTTAAAGTTTTCATGTTGATTATGTCATGTAAATCCTCATAAAAAATTAAAATTACTGCTTAAAGTTTTCATGTTGATTATGTCATGTAAATCCTCATAAAAAATTAAATTGCTGCTTAAAGTTTTCATGTTGATTATGACATGTAAATCCTCATAAAAAATTAAATTACTGCTTAAAGTTTTCATGTTGATTATGAAATGTAAATCCTCATAAAAAATTAAAATTACTGCTTAAAGTTTTCATGTTGATTATGAAATGTAAATCCTCATAAAAAATTAAAATTACTGCTTAAAGTTTTCATGTTGATTATGTCATGTAAATCCTCATAAAAAATTAAATTACTGCTTAAAGTTTTCATGTTGATTATGTCATGTAAATCCTCATAAAAAATTAAATTGCTGCTTAAAGTTTTCATGTTGATTATGTCATGTAAATCCTCATAAAAAATTAAATTACTGCTTAAAGTTTTCATGTTGATTATGACATGTAAATCGTCATAAAAATTAAATTACTGCTTAAAGTTTTCATGTTGATTATGACATGTAAATCCTCATAAAAAATTAAATTACTGCTTAAAGTTTTCATGTTGATTATGACATGTAAATCCTCATAAAAAATTAAATTACTGCTTAAAGTTTTCATGTTGATTATGACATGTAAATCGTCATAAAAAATTAAAATTACTGCTTAAAGTTTTCATGTTGATTATGTCATGTAAATCCTCATAAAAAATTAAATTGCTGCTTAAAGTTTTCATGTTGATTATGAAATGTAAATCCTCATAAAAAATTAAATTACTGCTTAAAGTTTTCATGTTGATTATGACATGTAAATCGTCATAAAAAATTAAAATTACTGCTTAAAGTTTTCATGTTGATTATGTCATGTAAATCCTCATAAAAAATTAAATTACTGCTTAAAGTTTTCATGTTGATTATGAAATGTAAATCCTCATAAAAGATTTAATTACTGCTTAAAGTTTTGATGTTGATTATAACATGTAAATCGTCATAAAAATTTAAATTACTGCTTAACGTTTTCATGTTGTATTATGACATGTTAATCGTCATAAAAATTTAACTTACCGCTTAAAGTTTTCATGTTGATTATGACATGTAAATCCTCATAAAAATTTAAATTACCGCTTAACGGTTTCATGTTGATTATGACATGTAAATCCTCATAAAAATTAAATAACCACTTAACGTTTTCATATAAATTATGTCATGTAAATCGTCATAAAAAATAAAATTACTGCTTAAAGTTTTCATATTAATTATAACATGTAAATCGTCATAAAAATTTAAATTACCGCTTAACGTTTTCATGTTGATTATGTCATGTAAATCGTCATAAAAAATTAAAATTACTGCTTAAAGTTTTCATGTTGATTATGACATGTAAATCCTCATAAAAAATTAAAATTACTGCTTAAAGTTTTCATGTTGATTATGAAATGTAAATCCTCATAAAAAATAAAAATTACTGCTTCAAGTTTTCATGTTGATTATGACATGTAAATCCTCATAAAAAATTAAAATTACTGCTTAAAGTTTTCATGTTGATTATGAAATGTAAATCCTCATAAAAAATAAAAATTACTGCTTCAAGTTTTCATGTTGATTATGAAATGTAAATCGTCATAAAAAATTAAAATTACTGCTTAAAGTTTTCATGTTGATTATGACATGTAAATCCTCATAAAAAATAAAAATTACTGCTTTAAGTTTTCATGTTGATTATGAAATGTAAATCCTCATAAAAATTAAATTACTGCTTAAAGTTTTCATGTTGATTATGAAATGTAAATTCTCATAAAAAATAAAATTACTGCTTAAAGTTTTCATGTTGATTATGACATGTAAATCCTCATAAAAAATAAAAAAATTACTGCTTAAAGTTTTAATGTTGATTATGACATGTATATCCTCATAAAAAATTAAAATTACTGCTTACGGTTTTCATGTTGATTATGAAATGTAAATCCTCATAAAAAAGAAAAATTACTGCTTAAAGTTTTCATGTTGATTATAACATGTAAATCCTCATAAAAAATTAAATTACTGCTTAAAGTTTTCATGTTGATTATGACATGTAAATCCTCATAAAAAATTAAAATTACTGCTTAAAGTTTTCATGTTGATTATGAAATGTAAATCCTCATAAAAAATTAAATTACTGCTTAAAGTTTTCATGTTGATTATGAAATGCAAATCCTCATAAAAAATAAAAATTACTGCTTAAAGTTTTCATGTTTATTATGAAATGTAAATCCTCATAAAAAAACTAAATTACCATTTAACGTTTTCATATTAATTATGTCATGTAAATCGTCATAAAAATTTAAATTACTGCTTAACGTTTTCATGTTGTATTATGACATGTAAATCGTCATAAAAATTTAACTTACCGCTTAAAGTTTTCATGTTGATTATGACATGTAAATCCTCATAAAAATTTAAATTACCGCTTAACGTTTTCATGTTGATTATGACATGTAAATCCTCATAAAAAATTAAATTACCACTTAACGTTTTCATATAAATTATGTCATGTAAATCGTCATAAAAAATTAAATTACTGCTTAAAGTTTTCATATTAATTATAACATGTAAATCGTCATAAAAATTTAAATTACCGCTTAACGTTTTCATGTTGATTATGTCATGTAAATCGTCATAAAAAATTAAAATTACTGCTTAAAGTTTTCATGTTGATTATGACATGTAAATCCTCATAAAAAATTAAAATTACTGCTTAAAGTTTTCATGTTGATTATGAAATGTAAATCCTCATAAAAAAATTTAATTACCACTTAACGTTTTCATATTAATTATGTCATGTAAATCGTCATAAAAATTTAAATTACTGCTTAACGTTTTCATGTTGTATTATGACATGTAAATCGTCATAAAACTTTAACTTACCGCTTAAAGTTTTCATGTTGATTATGACATGTAAATCCTCAAAAAAATTTAAATTACCGCTTAACGTTTTCATGTTGATTATGTCATGTAAATCGTCATAAAAAATTAAATTACTGCTTAAAGTTTTCATGTTGATTATGACATGTAAATCCTCATAAAAAATTAAAATTACTGCTTACAGTTTTCATGTTGATTATTAAATGTAAATCCTCATAAAAAATAAAAATTACTGCTTAAAGTTTTCATGTTGATTATGACATGTAAATCCTTATAAAAAAATTAAAATTACTGCTTAAAGTTTTCATGTTGATTATGAAATGTAAATCCTCATAAAAAATAAAAATTACTGCTTAAAGTTTTCATGTTGATTATGACATGTAAATCCTCATAAAAAATTAAAATTACTGCTTAAAGTTTTCATGTTGATTATGAAATGTAAATCCTCATAAAAAATAAAAATTACTGCTTAAAGTTTTCATGTTGATTATGACATGTAAATCCTCATAAAAAATTAAATTACTGCTCAAAGTTTTCATGTTGATTATGACATGTAAATCCTCATAAAAAAATAAATTACTGCTTAAGGTTTTCATGTTGATTATGAAATGTAAATCCTCATAAAAAATTAAAATACTGCTTAAAGTTTTCATGTTGATTATGACATGTAAATCGTCATAAAAAATTAAAATTACTGCTTAAAGTTTTCATGTTGATTATGACATGTAAATCGTCATCAAAAATTAAAATTACTGCTTAAAGTTTTCATGTTGATTATGACATGTAAATCCTCATAAAAAATAAAAATTACTGCTTAAAGTTTTCATGTTGATTATGACATGTAAATCCTCATAAAAAATTAAATTACTGCTTAAAGTTTTCATGTTGATTATGAAATGTAAATCCTCATAAAAAATTAAATTACTGCTTAAAGTTTTCATGTTGATTATGACATGTAAATCCTAATAAAAAATTAAAATTACTGCTTAAAGTTTTCATGTTGATTATGAAATGTAAATCCTCATAAAAAATTAAATTGCTGCTTAAAGTTTTCATGTTGATTATGAAATGTAAATCCTCATAAAAAATTAAATTACTGCTTAAAGTTTTCATGTTGATTATGACATGTAAATCCTCATAAAAAATTAAATTACTGCTTAAAGTTTTCATGTTGAATATGAAATGTAAATCCTCATAAAAAATTAAATTACTGCTTAAAGTTTTCATGTTGATTATGAAATGTAAATCGTCATAAAAAATTAAAATTACTGCTTAAAGTTTTCATGTTGATTATGTCATGTAAATCCTCATAAAAAATTAAATTGCTGCTTAAAGTTTTCATGTTGATTATGAAATGTAAATCCTCATAAAAAATTAAATTACTGCTTAAAGTTTTCATGTTGATTATGAAATGCAAATCCTCATAAAAAATTAAATTACTGCCTAAAGTTTTCATGTTGATTATAACATGTAAATCCTCATAAAAAATTAAATTACTGCTTAAAGTTTTCATGTTGATTATGAAATGTAAATCCTCATAAAAAATTAAATTACTGCTTAAAGTTTTCATGTTGATTATGACATGTAAATCGTCATGAAAAATTAAAATTACTGCTTAAAGTTTTCATGTTGATTATGTCATGTAAATCCTCATAAAAAATTAAATTGCTGCTTAAAGTTTTCATGTTGATTATGAAATGTAAATCCTCATAAAAAATTAAATTACTGCTTAAAGTTTTCATGTTGATTATGACATGTAAATCGTCATAAAAAATTAAAATTACTGCTTAAAGTTTTCATGTTGATTTTGTCATGTAAATCCTCATAAAAAATTAAATTACTGCTTAAAGTTTTCATGTTGATTATGAAATGTAAATCCTCATAAAAGATTAAATTACTGCTTAAAGTTTTGATGTTGATTATGAAATGTAAATCCTCATAAAAAATTAAATTACTGCTTAACGTTTTCATATTAATTATGTCATGTAAATCGTCATCAAAATTTAAATTACTGCTTAACGTTTTCATGTTGTATTATGACATGTAAATCGTCATAAAAATTTAACTTACCGCTTAAAGTTTTCATGTTGATTATGACATGTAAATCCTCATAAAAATTTAAATTACCGCTTAACGTTTTCATGTTGATTATGACATGTAAATCCTCATAAAAAATTAAATTACCACTTAACGTTTTCATATAAATTATGTCATGTAAATCGTCATAAAAAATAAAATTACTGCTTAAAGTTTTCATATTAATTATAACATGTAAATCGTCATAAAAATTTAAATTACCGCTTAACGTTTTCATGTTGATTATGTCATGTAAATCGTCATAAAAAATTAAAATTACTGCTTAAAGTTTTCATGTTGATTATGACATGTAAATCCTCATAAAAAATTAAAATTACTGCTTTAAGTTTTCATGTTGATTATGAAATGTAAATCCTCATAAAAAATAAAAATTACTGCTTCAAGTTTTCATGTTGATTATGACATGTAAATCCTCATAAAAAATTAAAATTACTGCTTAAAGTTTTCATGTTGATTATGAAATGTAAATCCTCATAAAAATAAAAATTACTGCTTAAAGTTTTCATGTTGATTATGACATGTAAATCCTCATAAAAAATTAAAATTACTGCTTAAAGTTTTCATGTTGATTATGAAATGTAAATCGTCATAAAAATAAAAATTACTGCTTTAAGTTTTCATGTTGATTATGACATGTAAATCCTCATAAAAAAAAAATTACTGCTTAAAGTTTTCATATTGATTATGAAATGTAAATTCTCATAAAAAATAAAATTACTGCTTAAAGTTTTCATGTTGATTATGACATGTAAATCCTCATAAAAATACAAAATTACTGCTTAAAGTTTTAATGTTGATTATGACATGTATATCCTCATAAAAAATTAAAATTACTGCTTACGGTTTTCATGTTGATTATGAAATGTAAATCCTCATAAAAAAGAAAAATTACTGCTTAAAGTTTTCATGTTGATTATGACATGTAAATCCTCATAAAAAATTAAATTACTGCTTAAAGTTTTCATGTTGATTATGACATGTAAATCCTCATAAAAAATTAAAATTACTGCTTAAAGTTTTCATGTTGATTATGAAATGTAAATCCTCATAAAAATTAAATTACTGCTTAAAGTTTTCATGTTGATTATGAAATGCAAATCCTCATAAAAAATAAAAATTACTGCTTAAAGTTTTCATGTTGATTATGAAATGTAAATCCTCATAAAAAAACTAAATTACAACTTAACGTTTTCATATTAATTATGTCATGTAAATCGTCATAAAAATTTAAATTACTGCTCAACGTTTTCATGTTGTATTATGACATGTAAATCGTCATAAAAATTTAACTTACCGCTTAAAGTTTTCATGTTGATTATGACATGTAAATCCTCATAAAAATTTAAATTACCGCTTAACGTTTTCATGTTGATTATGACATGTAAATCCTCATAAAAAATTAAATTACCACTTAACGTTTTCATATAAATTATGTCATGTAAATCGTCATAAAAAATTAAATTACTGCTTAAAGTTTTCATATTAATTATAACATGTAAATCGTCATAAAAATTTAAATTACCGCTTAACGTTTTCATGTTGATTATGTCATGTAAATCGTCATAAAAAATTAAAATTACTGCTTAAAGTTTTCATGTTGATTATGAAATGTAAATCCTCATAAAAAATAAAAATTACTGCTTCAAGTTTTCATGGGTATTATGACATGTAAATCCTCATAAAAAATTAAAATTACTGCTTAAAGTTTTCATGTTGATTATGAAATGTAAATCCTCATAAAAAATAAAAATTACTGCTTAAAGTTTTCATGTTGATTATGAAATGTAAATCCTCATAAAAAAGAAAAATTACTGCTTAAAGTTTTCATGTTGATTATAACATGTAAATCCTCATAAAAAATTAAATTACTGCTTAAAGTTTTCATGTTGATTATGAAATGCAAATCCTCATAAAAAAAAAATTACTGCTTAAAGTTTTCATGTTGATTATGAAATGTAAATCCTCATAAAAAAATTAAATTACCACTTAACGTTTTCATATTAATTATGTCATGTAAATCGTCATAAAAATTTAAATTACTGCTTAACGTTTTCATATTAATTATGACATGTAAATCGTCATAAAATTTAAATTACCGCTTAAAGTTTTCATGTTGATTATGACATGTAAATCCTCATAAAAATTTAAATTACCGCTTAACGTTTTCATATTAATTATGTCATGTAAATCGTCATAAAAAATTAAATTACTGCTTAAAGTTTTCATATTAATTATGACATGTAAATCCTCATAAAAAATTAAATTACTGCTTAAAGTTTTCATGTTGATTATGACATGTAAATCGTCATAAAAATTTAACTTACCGCTTAACGTTTTCATGTTGATTATAACATGTAAATCCTCATAAAAAATTAAATTACTGCTTAAAGTTTTCATGTTGATTATGAAATGTAAATCCTCATAAAAAAATTAAATTACCACTTAACGTTTTCATATTAATTATGTCATGTAAATCGTCATAAAAATTTAAATTACTGCTTAACGTTTTCATGTTGTATTATGACATGTAAATCGTCATAAAAATTTAACTTACCGCTTAAAGTTTTCATGTTGATTATGACATGTAAATCCTCATAAAAATTTAAATTACCGCTTAACGTTTTCATATTAATTATGTCATGTAAATCGTCATAAAAAATTAAATTACTGCTTAAAGTTTTCATATTAATTATGACATGTAAATCGTCATAAAAATTTAAATTAGAGCTTAACGTTTTCATGTTGATTATGTCATGTAAATCGTCATAAAAAAATTAAATTACTGCTTAAAGTTTTCATGTTGATTATGACATGTAAATCCTCATAAAAAATTAAAATTACTGCTTAAAGTTTTCATGTTGATTATGAAATGTAAATCCTCATAAAAAATAAAAATTACTGCTTAAAGTTTTCATGTTGATTATGACATGTAAATCCTCATAAAAAAATTAAAATTACTGCTTAAAGTTTTCATGTTGATTATGAAATGTAAATCCTCATAAAAAATAAAAATTACTGCTTAAAGTTTTCATGTTGATTATGAAATGTAAATCCTCATAAAAAAATTAAAATTACTGCTTAAAGTTTTCATGTTGATTATGAAATGTAAATCCTCATGAAAAAATTAAATTACTGCTTAAAGTTTTCATGTTGATTATGACATGTAAATCCTCATAAAAAATTAAAATTACTGCTTAAAGTGTTCATGTTGATTATGAAATGTAAATCGTCATAAAAAATTAAAATTACTGCTTAAAGTTTTCATGTTGATTATGAAATGTAAATCCTCATAAAAAATTAAAATTACTGCTTAAAGTTTTCATGTTGATTATGAAATGTAAATCCTCATAAAAAATAAAACTTACTGCTTAAAGTTTTCATATTAATTATGACATGTAAATCCTCATAAAAAATTAAAATTACTGCTTAAAGTATTCATGTTGATTATGAAATGTAAATCCTCATAAAAAAGAAAAATTACTGCTTAAAGTTTTCATGTTGATTATGACATGTAAATCCTCATAAAAAATAAAAATTACTGCTTAAAGTTTTCATGTTGATTATGACATGTAAATCGTCATAAAAAATTAAAATTACTGCTTAAAGTTTTCATGTTGATTATGACATGTAAATCCTCATAAAAAAGAAAAATTACTGCTTAACGTTTTCATGTTGATTATAACATGTAAATCCTCATAAAAAATTAAATTACTGCTTAAAGTTTTCATGTTGATTATGACATGTAAATCCTCATAAAAAATTAAAATTACTGCTTAAAGTTTTCATGTTGATTATGAAATGTAAATCCTCATAAAAAGTTAAAATTACTGCTTAAAGTTTTCATGTTGATTATGACATGTAAATCCTCATAAAAAATTAAAATTACTGGTTAAAGTTTTCATGTTGATTATGAAATGTAAATCCTCATAAAAAATAAATATTACTGCTTAAAGTTTTCATGTTGATTATGACATGTAAATCCTCATAAAAAATTAAAATTACTGCTTAAAGTTTTCATGTTGATTATGAAATGTAAATCCTCATAAAAAATAAAAATTACTGCTTAAAGTTTTCATGTTGATTATGACATGTAAATCCTCATAAAAAATTAAAATTACTGCTTAAAGTTTTCATGTTGATTATGAAATGTAAATCCTCATAAAAAATTAAAATTACTGCTTAAAGTTTTCATGTTGATTATGACATGTAAATCCTCATAAAAAATTAAAATTACTGCTTAAAGTTTTCATGTTGATTATGAAATGTAAATCCTCATAAAAAATAAAAATTACTGCTTAAAGTTTTCATGTTGATTATAACATGTAAATCCTCATAAAAAATTAAATTACTGCTTAAAGTTTTCATGTTGATTATGACATGTAAATCCTCATAAAAAATTAAAATTACTGCTTAAAGTTTTCATGTTGATTATGAAATGTAAATCCTCATAAAAAATTAAATTACTGCTTAAAGTTTTCATGTTGATTATAACATGTAAATCCTCATAAAAAATTAAATTACTGCTTAAAGTTTTCATGTTGATTATGACATGTAAATCCTCATAAAAAAGAAAAATTACTGCTTAAAGTTATCATGTTGATTATGAAATGTAAATCCTCATAAAAAATTAAAATTACTGCTTAAAGTTTTCATGTTGATTATGAAATGTAAATCCTCATAAAAAATTAAATTACTGCTTAAAGTTTTCATGTTGATTATGAAATGTAAATCCTCATAAAAAAATTAAATTACCACTTAACGTTTTCATATTAATTATGTCATGTAAATCGTCATAAAAATTTAAATTACTGCTTAACGTTTTCATATTAATTATGACATGTAAATCGTCAGAAAATTTAAATTACCGCTTAACGTTTTCATGTTGATTATGTCATGTAAATCCTCATAAAAAATTAAAATTACTGCTTAAAGTTTTCATATTAATTATGACATGTAAATCCTAATAAAAAATTAAATTACTGCTTAAAGTTTTCATGTTGATTATGACATGTAAATCGTCATAAAAATTTAAATTACCGCTTAACGTTTTCATATTAATTATGTCATGTAAATCGTCATAAAAAATTAAATTACCGCTTAACGTTTTCATATTAATTATGACATGTAAATCCTCATAAAAAATTAAATTACTGCTTAAAGTTTTCATGTAAATTATGCCATATAAATCTCCACAAAACATTAGATCATCAGAATATTCGAATCTCTCTCCTCAATCAGGAGTCCTTAAGTAAAAGTCATGTGTTTCTTCAGTTGTAAAAGAATTAAAGATTACTTGCTGGCCTATAGAGTAGAATCTTATTCCATACATTTTTCCATTCCTTATCAAATTCTCAGAATTATCACATATAAATTTCAGAATATAAGGCTAGAAAGATAGATGATGATTTTAAGCAAATAATTCATAATAATTAGCATACAGGATGACCCAGAAAACAGGGTCTCGACTCTAATTAGCACCCGTTTCTTAGTGTTTTGTCCGAATGAAATGAAACTTTGGTCATAAATAGTTTATTATATTCAAAACATCACATCAAAACACTAGGGTGTTTGACCCATTTTCTCCGCTGGCTGTAAAATGCTTAGAAAAACTATTGGATGCCCTCTGTTTTTTTTTTGGAGGGGGGTAACCCTGTATATACATGGATGTTATTGTGTTTTATTTTATCTTTATTGCTCCTTTTTACCCATTGCTCACAAATCTAAGCATATATATGTATAAATATATATATATATATATATATATATATATATATACATATATATATAGTAGAAATGGTAATTAATAAAAACTGCAGAAAGTGCTCAATACTGTTGTAGACCAAATATGCGTTTTATTTTTTATTACCGTATCTTTCTGTTAAGTTACAGTATTGTTTCTGCTACCCGGGCGTTTTTTTGCCGTCTGTAGCTTCCTCAGACTTTTACAGAAATGTTCGTTCTTATGGGATAGAAGAGCGAAAGAGAGTGAACAGGGGATGGTTGCAAGAAGAGCGGAAAAAAGAGGAAGGGAACAAGGGGGAAAGGTAGGAGGAGGTGCTTGGTATGTCGGTAGTTTAAGGCACTTGTGGGGGTCTGGGAAGTTAATTTTTGGTGTGGCTGAGGGCATAGGGATACATCGAGGGGGAAGGGGAATATTTAGGGGTAGAAGGAGGGGGTTACTTTAAAATTCGAGTCTTAATGTTAAAGTGTTTGGAGTCTCATTGGTGAGATGATTTCTTAATAAGTATGTATTGACCTATTGGGTGTTCGCTTAGGTTCAGAGGCGGGGGCGGGCTATGATTCGGTTATGGCGTCCAAATATATGCACATATGTGCGTATGAATGCATAGACACCTGCGGAGACGTATGTGTACATGTGAACGTCTGTTTAAGTATATATGTGTGTATGTGCGCAGATGTGTGCTCACGCGCGCGGCCGCTAGCTAACCCTCTCCAAACAATTAACGACAAATAAAAACTAAATAAATAAACCGAATAATAGCCTCCCCCGCCTCCCAACCTAAGTGAGCACCAAACAGATCAAGACATACTTATTAAGAAATCATCGCACCAACAAGACGCCAAAATTCCTACTCTGATTTAAATCTGTAAATATTTAACTATAGAGTTGTTATTCTCCCGATGTCTTTAAAAAAAGCATGTTAAATACGCAGGTATTTTCTAAACGTCAGAATATACATTTGGAGGATTATCTATAAATTTTAGCTTTCCTGGTATTTAAAAATCAATAAATATTAATTATTTTATCATTATTCCCAGCAATGGGAGATTGAAAATAAAAAGCCCATCAGCAAATAGGTACCATATATTTCGATTCATCAACCGATTCTGATAACCACAAATGTGTGGATTTTTTTTAGATTCCTGATTTCGATTAATCGTCACAACAGCCGGAAAGTCGTTCTTCTCATTTCTTCCAGAGCGGGCATGCACCTGTGTACACGCATATCTATTTATCTATCTATCTATCTATATATCTATCTGTCTATCTATCTATGCATCTACCTATCTATGTCGCTCTTTCTTCCTCTTTATATATATATATTGTGTACAGAAAGTTGTTAGTTGAGGCAGATCATTGGTACCGTCGGTTTCAAACCCGATAATAAGCCCCGTTTAAGGTATCCTTATCAGGCTCTCTTCAGCCAATATACAACTTTCAGTACACAAAATATACATACGCTCTTACAATGTGGATTTTCCTTTTAATTGAGCACTCTGCTGGAATTCTTTTTCCAAAAAAAAAACTAATCATATATGTATATATATATATATATATATATATATATATATATATATATATATATATATATATATATATTTACCACTGTTTATAATAAGCTGTTGTTATTGGGATAAAAAATACATAATTTAACGATTTGAAAGCAAAACAATAGAAGAGTTGATTTCAGTAAATAAATACATTTGTTTCAATTCGATATTTCGATTTATAACATCGCTTTCATCAGGGGAATATAGTTTTCTGTCTCACACGCACGCAGCTTTTTTCTCGTTCCATGCACTTGAAGAATAATTCTTGACGATGATAAAAGGAAAAACACAGACTGTTTCAATGGCGCTCACTTTTCACATACGTTTTCCTAACGTATTATCTCCATCTACTCACGTATTGCATATTGTTGAATTAAATATTGTCAATCAATTCATAAATTATCATACCCCCATATAGACCTGACACTGGTAGATGAAATAATACACATATATGCAGGTGTGTGTTTGTGTTGTAAGTTTTGAAAATACATATGACAATTAAGAGACACAGATATTTCTAAGTTTCGACAGGCTTACCTGGAGGAAACGTGGAATATTCTGTGTAGATTTATTAGCGGATATACATTAAACTCTTGATACGTAGCTCTCTGTAAGTACCTCGTACATTCAAAGTAAATACCGTAAAATGTACATAAAATTGTATGTAGATACATACAATAATAATATATGTATAGGCGTGTATATATATATATATATATATATATATATATATATATATATATATATTTAAAAGAGTGTAGCCATCAACAATTGTGGGTTTTTTTAAAGGTTTTTATCATATTTTTATTTTAAAATATTTTTATAACGCGTTTCGAGCTTTGGGTGAGCTCTCTTCAGATATTTTCGTAAAAAGTTTTTCTTTAAAATGGGAGTTTGTAGAAGTGCCTCCGCTGATATTAAATATGTTTTTCAGAGTGATGTTCAGACATTCTGTTGTTGTTGGTGTTCAGGCATTCTGTCTCCAACTGTAAGTGTTCAGTGTCCGGTCAAATTATTTTCAAAGAGTGTTTTTTAGTCCATATGGTGAAGGTTTTTTACACTCACCCACAATCACACACGCATACATATACATTCATGTACATGTACACATGCACACGCACGCAGGCACACACACATACACACACGTACATACATAGAAATATATGAAGGAACATACATATATACATATATACATACCCCCATACACACTCACACACGTACTCGCATACATCCACCGCTAACAATTATTTTTATTTTTTATTTTATATATATATATATATATATATATATATATATATATATTTCCCCCTTCCAAAACACGCATGTATACATGCGCTTAATCATTCAGATATACGTACACGCACCCACACACACACAAGTAAGATGGAGAATAGGTAGAAGACATATATACACACATATATGTGCACACATATATGTATGTGCACATACACTCAAAAACATCCACATACTATGTGGGCACATACACATGCACACACAGACATATGCAGGGGCTCACACATACGCGTATATCCATATCCACACGAACACATTTACCCACTCATACACGTGCATACATATGTATATATATATACATATACACACACATACATACGGATGTGTATACACTCATCCACCCATATATATATATGCGCACATGCACTCACAATCACACACACACATACATATTCATACATCCCACCTTATGTATATATTGGTCGAAGTTTCCTTTCCAATCCAAGCACATATGCATACATGGATTCGGTCACCCAAACATAAGTGCACGTACACATACAAACAAGATGTAGCATAGATAACAGATGATATATACATATACACGCACGCATACACAATCGTATGTGCACACCCACGCACACACATATACACACGCACACACGCGCGCACATACCCATACATACGTTTAATTTCTAGTTGTTTGTTTAGTTAAGAGAAAGGGTACTGTACTGGGTATGGGCGCGCGCACCCGCGAAAGTTTGCGTGTGCCTTATTGTGCTTTTTTTGTTGTTTCGTGTGTGAGGGTGCACACCTACCCAAGCATGCATGCGTGCAAGTGTATTTTGTGTTTTGCCTATTTATGTGTATAATTATGGAGAGATGTTTAAGGCGGGGTTAAACTTTGCTATGAAATTTTTTTCTTGTGTTAGCAAGTAGAAGTAGTTGTCAGTTTGGAAGATGGGCATTATCTCGAATCTGCCTCCACTGCATGTGTGTATATGTTGTGATACATGTAGGTGTCTATTTTCCGCTATTTTGATGTTGGATCGGTGTAGGGCTACTCTATTACTAAGGTTTTTGTAGCGCCTATGTAGGATTTATCGCATGCTGGACATTTTATTACATAGATCACGTTTTTTGAGGTGCAATCCAGGGTTTTTTTTAAATTTTGAATGTTTGTATGGGGTTCGTAAATGTGTATGTGTTTCCCTCTAATATTATGTTGCAGACTCCACATCGTTGTTTGTTGCATTTTGTGACTCCTTTTGTTACGTCTTGATTGAGTTTGGATAATATCAGCGGAGGCAATTCTACAAACTCCCATTTTAAAGAAAAACTTTTTACGAAAATATCTGAAGAGAGCACACCCAAAGCTCGAAACGCGTTATAAACATATTTTAAAATAAAAATATGATGAAAACCTTTAAAAAAAACACAATTGTTGATGGCTACACTCTTTTAAATATACATTTTTTCTCTCGTTGGAACTACACAACCATCACTTTAAATATATATATATATATATATATATATATATATATATATATATACGTATATAGGTAAACATATAAATACATATATAAGTACATAGACGGATAGATATATTGAAAAATGTGTGTGTGTATATACAGATACGGACAGATAAGTTGTTGTATATAGATTGGTACACATCGGTCGCACGGATGCCTATTCGTATATATTTCCTCTTTTAGAAATCCAATAATTTAAAATTCATTACCCGTCTATCATAATGCAACCCGATTGTTTACAAAAACAAAGATACATAACAAGAAAAGAAAGCAAAAGAGAAAAAATGGGCGGAGAAGTTTCTTTTAATTATTTAATTATTATAGTCACTAGAGTATCATAATTCAAAGTTGACCCCAACACATTTGAAAATGGAGCACTGGAACCGAAACGCAAATAATTAGGAATGCATAAAAATCCATTTATGTTCAGTGGATCTATTTTTCACTAATCCCTCAGCAACTGACCTTTCAGACATGGTTAGTAGACTCTGGGCAGATGTTTGTATAATCACATATCTGTCTATCGAGTGCATTCGTTCTTGCTATTTCACAAGGCAGGGGGTAACTTCAAAAAGATCTCCGAACGTGTAGTGCGCGGCCGGCCACAGAGGGCGATAGAGCGTGATCAATTGACAAAAGACAGGCCGGATCAGAACAATTTATGTATTTGTGTGACAAGTTCAAACATCCCGCCACCTCAATGGGTAAAGGAACGAACACTACGCATGGGGGTGAAGTCATGTGTTTGTATGCATAGTATTTGGGATCAAAACTAGAATATAGAAGATGTGACTGGTTTCATATTATATTTTACTCTCATGCTCTGGAGGGTATCTTGGGCGCATTCTATTATATTTCGAGTTTTCATGAGTTTAGATATGTAAAAACTGAAATATGTTTAGGTACAGCGACATAAAATAAAATAATACGAAGGAGTCACCGCTTATGAAGGCCCGGAAGCTACCCAAGGTTAAGGATCAATGAGTGTACTGTAGTCATTTTGAGAAATGGCGTAGTAATTGTTAGTAGTTCAAATTTCGTAAATTGGATTAATTAAGGAGAACGGCTCATCAAGAACCTGTTTACGTTAGACTTGAAGACAACCATAGGGTAGTCAGCGAGGCAACAGGAAAACAAAACAGAGTTTCGAAATGCAGGCGGTTCTAAGAAAGGAGTTTGTTCATAGAGTCCACATTTAGGTGTAGACACCGATGCAGAGTGGGAAATTATTGATAGCGATTTTAGCCAGACGAGTTCTTTTCGTGCAATTTTTACAATGGAGAATCATATATTCAGGTTCTTGCAACATGCTTACGTCAATCTAATCTTGTTAACGTGAAACTTTTAATTACTTTAGCAAATCACATCAAGCACTCGTCTTATTACAACAACAGTAAAAGTATTCTTTCTAATGCACATATCGATGTAAACATCCACTTTACATGTATGTAGCATTCATATCTTTGCGATAGTTTACCTGAACATTAAAACACAGTCGTCTTCAAATTCACCTCATATTTATCAACGATTCCCTATTTTATCCAACATTGTTTATTGCATTGGTCATTGATAGTACTAACCTATGCTATTCCATATTTTCCCTTGAAATCTGTTTACTTTTATTAATTCTCTTTACACGTGTAGTGTGTTTTTGAAAAGTTCCGACACAATGTAAATTAAATATAAATAGAGATACCCGCAGAAATCAATGTAACAATAAAAAGAAAACATGTCAACGTGATGTATACATCGATTAACATGTATTATCTAAACAGGTACTGATTAGTAAATCCATTGTAATTATGCTAAACTAACGCTGACACTAAATTTATGCATGTATAACCTCTATATATTATGAAATAGAAACTTTTCTCCGCCCGAAATACCGACAATATAGGAAACACGCAAGATCGTAAGTATTTGCATTTTAGTACTTACCATTTCACGTTGTTTTTGCACAAGATTACACACTTTTCTCCGTCGTATAAAAGGTGTAACAATGTATTGCGTCTGACACTTCGCGTTCGAGTACGTAACCCAATACACTAAGTAACATATATTTTATCTATGTGAGTTCAGTCCTACCATGTTGATGATTATATATATATATATATATATATATATATATGTGTGTGTGTGTGTATGTGTGTATATAGCATATATATGTGTATGTGTGTGTGTTTCTGTGTGTGCATGTGTAGAGGAAAAATAAATATAACGTAGCTAATCTAATAGCATTAACAAGGCAGATAAATATCTTTTGAAAATATAAATGTGGATCACAAAACGAAAATATTTATTCTAGTAAACTGTAAAAGAGTAATAATAAATGCAAGAGAGCTATATGCCCAATCCGTTAAATCCAAAGTAGCTGAGCAGCGGCTTGGTTCCCACCAGTTCTGGCAAAAAACAAAAGGACCCTGAACAGAACGTGCGTTCTATCCCAAACATTACCAAGGGTCCAGAGGCTATTTTGTCAGCATCCGACAAGGTCAAACTATTTGCCAAGAACTGTGCCGCTAATTCTACCCTATGCGACGAAACCGATCAACTCCCCGTATGCCCTCCTATAACGCACAACACGCTAGGTAACATACAAATATAGGTGCGTGAGGTCGCCAAGCTTATCAAAAACATTGATTCTAGTAAAGCAACTGGTCCTGATGGCATCCCAATTATAGTGTTAAAAAAGCTTCAACCTGAACTTGCCCCCATACTTACCAAACCATTTAAGCGTTGCCTTAAGGAGAAGTGATTTCCAACTCCCTGGAAAACCTCATCAGTATGCCCCGTATTTAAGAATTCAGGTGATGTCATCTCCCTCTAAGTACATACCAATGTCTCCTGAGTATCATGAGTTGCTGGTATCCATATTAAATAGAGAAGTAGTCAACCACCACAGAAGAAATAACCTTCTTAGTGACACGCAATATAGTGTCCGTTCTGCTAGATCTACGGCAGACGTGCTAACAGTTATATCACATAAAATTAGCGAATCTCTCGACAAAGACTTAATTTCTAGGGCAATTGCTCTTGACATATCAAAGGCCTTCGATAAGGTATGACATAAGGGCCTACTTCTAGAGATTTCCAGCTACGATATAACTGGAAATGTTTTCTCTATCATTAAGTCATTTCTCTCTGATAGGGGCATAAGAGTAGTGGTCGATGGACAGAAATTAGACGCCCACAGTATTAATGCAGGAGTCTATCAGGGGTCCATCCTGGGCCAAATTCTCTTCTTGATCTACATCAATGATCTCCCAAACACATACAAAAAATCATTCGTTTACATCTATGCTGATGACACGACTATCTATGGCAACACATCAAAGGTCGTAAATGGCAACGTTCTCTCTGATTCTCTCTCCTTAGATCTTGAGCGCGTGGTTGATTGCTGGAAGAGGTGGATGGTTACCTGTAACGCATCTAAGACCAAGCTCCTATAATTATATTATAAAAGCTCTGATCCCCATCTGGCATCGATTGAAATGAATGGCTATCGTCTAGGGTAGGCCCCATGTTTTGATAAGCTGCTGGGGTTGATCTTTACTCCTGAGGTGAAATGGAACATATACATCAAGTCTGTGGACAAGGTCGCTGGGAAAATGGTGGGATCCTTCTACTGCTCCAGAAGATATCTCACTACTGATGCAATTCTCTATCTATATAAAAGCCTAGTACGTCCAAGGATGGAGTACTGCTACCACATCTTGGCAGGAGCTGTTAAAAACAGCATACCCTGCCTTGACAGAGTAAAAAATAGACTTCGTGGCTTAGTGGGGGATGCCCTTTTCTCTTCCCTACAACCTCTCTCCCACAGAAGAGACGTTGCGAGCCTGTGTTTGTTTTACCGTCATTTTCATGGCAAGTGCTCGTCTGAGCTACAATCTCTTTCCCCCCCTCGCCAATCATTTACGAAAAACACACGTCTAGCTGAAGCCACTATCAAAAATTGTCCCCACTCTCTATCTGTGCCTAAATCAAAACGTAGATTCAATGAACACAGCTTCTTTCTTAGAACAACACGCCACTGGAACACTGTTCCGTCTGTCTGTTGCCCACCTGACTACAACTTGGATGTCTTCATATTCAACGTAAACAAATTTCTGATGAACCGCCCCCTTAAGTAAACACTTTATGAAATCTCAATACTAACGTACAACGTATTGTACATGCAATAACCCTTATGTCTGTCAGGTTTCCGGGCATTCATAAGTGGTGACCTCCTTGTAAAAAAAAGAAAAAAAAAAGCGAGAAAAAAGGATATGTACTTTACGGGATTTCTAAAAATATATTCGATATAATTTTTAACGTTACAGTTAGTATTTGCTGAAAACATCTATTAGCTATAGAGACTGGCCCTTAAAATTCAGAAAGTATAACCGTATAGAGCAATGCTATACCATGTATACGCCTCTATTATTTGCAAACGGAAATGGATAAAAAGTATATCGTTCTCCATAAAATGGTTCATTTACATTTAGGCAAAGCAATCCAATGTAAACTAGTTAGGATTCAAAACATATAAGCAAATTATTAATAAACTAAAAAGATTATAGTGCAGAATATCCGTAACAAAAAGAAAAAAATATATAAATAAGACTACATTTATATACACATAGTTCAGTAAAAGCAGGAATAAGGAAAGCATTACTATTTATATACTCGCCGTAAAGAAAATATACACAATTAAATAATACTATGATCTGGAAACGATCCCTCTAAGGAGTAATAAATGAGTAAAACAAAAATGAAATCTTATGGCAACATAAAAATATAAACATTTAATATATCCCCTTGTAAAACAATTGTAAAATAAAATTAAACATTAAATAAAGTCACGCAACAGGATTAATGCACGTAATATATATACATACATACATATATATATATATATATATACATATATATATATACATATATACATATATATATCCAATGTGTGTATGTGTATGTATATATATGTGTGTACGTATATATAAAGGTGTATATATGTGTATGTATATATAAATGTATATATAAACATATAAATATAAATATATATATATAAATGTAAATATATATATATATATATAAATATAAGTATATATATGCAAATATATATATATATACAAATATATATATACAAATATATATATATATATATATGTATGCATATATATAACAATATATATACACATATATATATTCATATATATATAAATATAATTATATATATACATATATATATATACAAATATATATATATATACATATTTATATACATATATATACATATACATATACATATATACATATACATATATACGTATACATACATATACATATATATATACATATACATATATATACATATACATATATATATATACATATACACACATATACATGTATATACATATATACACACATATATATGTATATACATATATACACACATATACATGTATATACATATATACACACATATACATGTATATACATATATACACACATATACATGTATATACATATATACACACATATACATGTATATACATATATACACACATATACATGTATATACATATATACACACACATACATGTATATACACATATATACACACATATACCTATATATACACATATATACACACATGTACATATATATATATACATATATATATACATATATACACATACATATACATATATATATACACACACATATGCACTCACACATTTTATATATATATATATATATATATATATATATATATATATATATATATATATATACACTCCTGGTCAAAGTCATAAGACCATTTACGAAAGTAAACGTTTACGCATAATATCGAATTTTTAATCAAACAAATGGTTGAAGCCGTTGCCAAAATCGAACATACGATGGTAAAAATGAAATCTGCTTTATTCGAAACCTTAACCCTGATCTAATAATTATTTTTTTAAAAAACAAACATTTTGACCTGGTAAAAATGATAAGACCACTTTAATAAAATCGGCTAGTTTTGAAAAAATGAATATGAAATACTTTCTATGTTACTAAAAGCAACTTATTAGTGGATAAAAACATCTTACTAAATTATAAATGGCAAAATAAAAACCATTATCAGAGTTTAAGAGAGGACGGATCTTTGAGCTTAATAGGGGTGGACTCTCACAAAGATCCCTTGCAAACGAGGTGAATTGTAGCAAAACGGTCATCACAAATTTTTAAAGAAATCTAGATAAATATGAGCACAAAAAGAGTCTAGGTCGACCCCAAGAAATTACCCCATCACTAGATCGCCGTATCAGAAGAAGTTTAAAAAAAACTTCAGTATAAGCTCAAGTCGATTGAAAAGCCAAACAACAGCAGAATGTAGTCCTAAAACTATCAAAAGGCATCTGAAAATTAAGAGATCAATCATTTAAAGCGACTGCAAAAACCACGTCTTCTTGAACAGTACAAAACTAACCGACTTAAATACGCCGCCAAATACCAGACTTAGGATGAAGAGAAGTGGGAAAATGTAATTTTCTCCGATGAGAAAAAGTTTAATCTAGATGATCCAGAGGATTTCAACACTATTGGAAAGATAGAAATTTGCCCAAAGAGACTTTTTCAACTAGGCATAGTAGAGGAGGGCCTTTAATGATCTGGGGTTCTTTCTCCTCAGTTGCGATCCTAAAGTTGCAAGTACTGAACGGCCGGCAAACATTATTGAAGTACATTTCAATGCTTGAAAATGCTTCTATCAGGACTGAAGTTCCACGTCTGTGTGAAAGAAATTGGATTTTTTAGCAAACAACGCTGCGATACACTTTTCGACAACGACAAGAATACTTCTCTTAAAATAATATAGAATTGTTAGATCATCCAGCATGTTCTCCTGACCTCAATCCCATTGAAAATCTTTGGAGATGGATGGCAAAAGAAATTTTCTAGGATGGAACGCACTATGCTTCGATAAAGGAACTTTCTGATTCAGTTTTCAGTACATGGGATAACATTCCTTCGCAACTGATAAAAAACTTAGTCGCAAGCATGCCGAAGAGAATTTTTGGAGTAATTCGTAATAATGGAGGCTATACTAAATACTGTGATCTTTTTTAGTAATTTATAATTGCCTTTTGTTAGATAAATTACCGGTGGTCTTATCATTTTGAGCAGGTGAAATTTTTTTTTCTTTAAATAATTATTAGATCAGGGTTAAGGTTTCAAATGAAGCAGATTTCATTTTTGTTCCATCATATTTTCCCTTTTGGCAATGATTTGAACCATTTGTTTGAATAAAAATTCGATAATATGCGTAAACGCTTACTTTCGTAAGTGGTCTTATTATTTTGACCAGGACTATATATATATATATATATATATATATATATATATATATATATATATATATATATATATATATATATACATACTATTATTATTGTTATTTTCATTAATTTATTTATCATAAAATATTTAATAAATAATATTTCTTGATCGTTTTTTAGCATTTACTTCATCAATGCTAAATAGTTAAACGGTAATCGTACGGAGAAACAATATAAGGATAGGTTAGTAAACTAAGTTAACGAATACATGTTTGCCTCTTGTATATCTACATTAAATTTAGGGCCAAACATTCTGTTTTATTTTATTGCCAAAAATATACTTTGGAAACTGTGTGTTATTCTAAATGCTGTATTCTCTCCATTGAGATATATATTATATTCTACACGGCATGCTATGGCGAGTTTGCAGTTTACTTATTAACCCTGAAATGCATATGCTAAATTAAAAATGACAAATTTTATTATGTTGTAAACATACCGCAGTGCGATTTTGTTTCCTTTTTATTGGCCTTGTGCTTCACACAGCTTAGGTTAGTATGCTTAGTTGATCTAATAAATCCACATTCTTTCCTTTTCACTGAGTCGATCTCTTTTTATATGTGCACTGTCCCTTCGCACACTTCATTTAATGATCTTTGTCCATAGTCCCTATCTCTGCGTCTATTCATCTGTCCTACGCCCCAGTCCAAACCTACTCCCGACTTGCCTCCAAGTCCTAACCCCAGAAGCAAATATTTTACCATCTTCCATCAAGCCGTGCCACCCGCTGCCGAAAGAGGCGTGTGCCCTTGGTGCATTACAATGATAATCATTATAACAACGTACAGACGTAATGGAGGAATGCGACTTGGCCGGGCCTAATGTCCGGTTCCTTTTTGATCAGCGACCGGCACTCACTGTCGAGCGCATCAATGATTATAGTCCGGCCCCACCGCTGCGTCTTTCAATACAGTCAAGTGCATCCGTTATGACGAGACTGAAAAGCGGCTGATATCAATAATTGAGAGAGAGAGAGAGAGAGAGAGAGAGAGAACGGGAAAGGAGCAAAGAAAGAAAAAAACGAGGAGAAACGTGTAAAGAAATAGAGCGTGACAGATCGAGAAGTAGAGATATAAACATTGAGTACGGGAAATCCAAAGTGTCAGGAAAATAGTTTCCTCGATACTTCCGGCCGTTAGCCAACACTTACGCAGTTTAATCGCTTATGTTGTTTTAATTGTTATTCTGGATCATTAAATTGTTATATTGACTATTGTTTTCTCTTTTTATATTTAAGGATGTTTATTTTTAACGTGATCATAAAAAGGTTGTCGCACCTTTGTTTTTATATTAGATATTCTATCTAAACAAAACAATATTTGTTCATTTAGGAATGACGAATAAAATAGATCCGTTTTCAGACAGATGTTCTTGTTTATATTTAGTGTGTATTTAGTACAATAATTATTTTTCTTTGAATTGAGGTTTAGTAGAAACAAATTATATAACTAGCAAGTGTTCATGAAAATAATAATAATAATAATAATAATAATAATAATAATAATAATAATAATAATAATAATAATAATCACACCCCGAATTTACACAGCAAAATGAGTGTTGGTTTGACGCTAAGAAATCACGACAACACAATATTATGGATTGCTGCACGTAGCTATAAAATGTAGTTCATCTGCCACTGAATCAGTGCATCCTTAAAATTTTTGAACTTGTATAGTGAAATATCATTCGGAGTAATGTGTAACCTATTGGTTTCTACAACCTTAAGAAATTACCGAAAACGTTTATGACGGATATAAACTTTGCTAGTATATACTATAAAATACTCCCCACAAAGAATAGGTTGAGGATATATGTAATAATGAAATTGTAAGGTTTTTCCTCATCTCTCCCGGCGGAACAAGATGTAAGAATATGTAAGAATTGATGGTGAGGCCAAATGCTGAGGATATATGACGTCACGAAAATTTTCACGCTGTTTAATGTTCAGATATAAGGATATATTACGCTAGGTGAACCGTCAATTCTACGTTCTTGATTAATATATAAAATCAAAATATAGCCTTCGAGTAAGGAAAATATGAGAGTCAGTGATTTCACGCGAAATTAATCATTTATTTCTCTGAGAGTAGTTTCTAAATAATGACTAAAAATTTACCCCGAATTTGCATTTAATACATTTAGTATTAGGCAGAAATTACTACTACTACTACTACTACTACTACTAATATTAATAATATATTTACTCGAATAAAATAATTTACGACCATACACAGGTTAGTACACTACTACACCGACAGCTAATGCAAACCGAATCTACGTAAGGATGAAAGACGACGTAAGATAACTGCTTTGTAACACAAACATGTAAAACGGGAGAAAGCATTGCACTGTAGCAAAAGAATGCGAACCTCGAGGCAAGGGATTATACGAAAAAGAAACATGAAAAGAGAACATCTACCTGGCGATAAATAAATATGACAAACTATAGGACTCACAATATCACCCTAACATGGCTACGAAATGACTCTTGCACAAAAATGTAATCACATACCCCCGCAAAAGATGTAATTAGAATTCGCTATCTCAATACTAAGATCAATGAAACAAGAGAAAAAAAACAAGCAAATGTAAGCTCTGTGGGCAATGGGATGAAAAAAATAAGCCACGTGAAGGAGGTCAAAGGGAGAAGAGGACGAAACACGACAAGTTGGAGAAGTCATTACACTGAAAACTATAAAACGACTGCACTCTTGATAGACTGATAACTTGTACAAACAATATCCAGTAGCAGTAATTGAAAACGAAAATCATAAAATTCATCCGGAACGTGGAAGAACAGAAACCGGATGTTATAATAATAAAGAAGAATGCCCAATTCCACCAGTTCATGGATATCGTAGTTTTGTAAACATAGTGAACACAATGGAAAGTGAGAAGCGTAACAAAGGAACACAATTGGTTAGAAAGTTGAAAGGATTTAAAACATAGCAAACGTAAAGTCCACAGCAATAATGGTAAGACCACTGCGAACGATCCTGAAAATATGCTAAAATAAAATGTTGGAAAACATGGTAAGGTTGAAAGCTAAGAAGACACAATGGAGTGCAAAAAAAAACAGATTAAATTATAAGGAGAATCTTAGAATACGCAAACCAACCTCCATTAATGTCAGACAAATCTAGTACCAGTAACTAGAATCCTGCAATTGAAAGTAATACAAAAAATTAAAATACTAGAAAAGACATTTAAATAAAAAAAAAAATATAAAAAAACGAAAATAAAAAAACGAAAAAAAAACCCCAGTAATTGACGATATTTTTTGCCCTGCTTGGGTCAGCGAACTACTTCCCGAGGTTAGATTTGAATCAGGGCACTGGTAGGTTAAATTGAATGAAAACTACAAGGAAAAAACACCTGGGTTCATCTGCCATCGGAGGATGTTCCACTTAACGTGATGCCGTTTGGACCTGCAAACAACCCGGGGTCCTCCAGAAATATATGTCCATAGTTTTACGAAGACTGGAAAAATTCGCTACCGTATTTGGATGGTGTTCTAGTATAATCTCATTAAAAGTAAAACCACATAAGACACATAGATAAGGTTTTAGGAAATTTACGCAAATATAATCGTAGGTTAAAAGTGTTTTTTTTTTTAGTCAGGAAATACAGTTTTGGAATTCAAATGTAGTGAGAAGGTTATACAGCAAAACATGGATAAAGTCACATGTATAAAAAAAGATTCTGAATCCAACCTCTGTAAGACAAGTAAGGGTTTTCATCGGTATGATGTCATACTATAGCCGATGCATAAAATAATAAAAAATCCGATATCACCGAGCCATTATTCCGGTTAACGAGTATGCATGCACGATCTTATTGGACGTTGCATGTCAGTCTGCCTTTGATAATCTAAAAACGAATGTCGCAGATATGGTAATACTGGCGTATCCCGATCCTGATAATGACTATTTAATGTATACAGATGCGTCTACTCATTTGATTGGGACATATCTGTAACAAATGAATTCTGACCAGATGGAAAGTAAGGATGTAGAAAACCATATTTAGTTTTTGTCCAATGAGTTGCGTAATACTCACACCAGATGGGAAGCGATATAGAAGGGGGTATATGCGATACGCTATGCCCTGAATAATTAAAAGAACTACTTGCATAGTACAACGTTCACCATCTATACAGATAATAGATAATTAGAATATTTACTAAAGATCCAATACAACATTTAAAAAAAAATATATACCTGTGTTTCAAGTATGGCCGGCTATTTCACCATAGAAAACCTAAAGGGAAACATAACGTATGTGCGTATCTCTTGTCACGCGCTGTATCGATTCGATTACGGAAAATAGTTATCTCCAGATAGAAGTAGACGATAGGAATTAAATGATGAGTGCAATAAACAAAAATCATTGTGAGTGGAAAAAGATTTGCATAATATAAGTATGTAGAAAACACATCGGCAGCCAAGGGCGTCGTAAATTATCTGGTGTATATTTAATTAAGGAACAGGGAGCAAATAGTGAGATTTCAGGTTTGACAATGTGAAATAAAAGGCAGTAAAGCCTCTAAAATAGAACAAAAGAATTAAAAAAAAAGAAAATAGAACACATATATTGTAATGGACGATGTAGTATAATTATCGTCGCAAGCCATGGACAAAACAGTGATTAGGATATATGTACCGTCGCATCTTGGAAGAAGAGTGTTCGTTCAATAACACGAGGATAATGGTAACATGAGCGTTGAAAAAAAACGTTTCATATATATATATATATATATATATATATATATATATATATATATATATATATATATATATATATATACACGCACATATATATATATAAGAAAAGGATAATATATTTATATATATATATATATATATATATACATGTATGTATGTGTGTGTATGGGGGGTGTATACACAGAATAATTAAAATTTTCCTCTTGCCACTATTTTTTATATTGTTGAGTAAATCTCCGGAGTGTTTAACACAGAAGAATCTATTCCTTGCCAAACCAGAAATTTAAGTTAACAGAAACCTCAGGCGCAGGTTATATACACTACTAAACGATTGAAACACACTAGAAATATAGACAGGTATATACAAATATAGAAGACGACCGTATATATATATATATATATATATATATATATATATATATATATATATATATATATACATGCATATATAGTCTTTGAAGTTTTTAACCTTTAAAACTATACAAAAAATTACTTTTTATCATTCGTTAAAAAACACATCTAGTCAGTAAGTCATTAATCACCTGCAATCACTGCATCAACTCTCTCGAATTTACTATGATACAATTTTTTTTTTTTTTTCAAGGGATCATCAGTTGTTTAACATGAAACACTGTTTCGGGGATTTAAAATATCTATCTATCTCTCTCTCTCTATATATATATATATATAATATATATATATATATATATATATATATAGTTAGTTAGTTTATTATACAAATATAATTTGTGACATATGTGTACATGTTTCATTGGCGTCCTAATTAAGGGACGACACTTACTACTCTTGTAGCGCTCGCACGGATACTCGCTGTTTTATTCCTATTTCACAGGAGATGGGTTATTTTTAGGCCCCCATTAATCAGTAATTATTTTTATCATTTTTTTCGCTCGCACGGGTACTCGCTGCTATTTAATTTTTTAGGGGGATTTGAAACGTGTTTAATGGCTCCGTTTATTTATTCCCTTGCTATAATAGCTCTCTACACCCGGCCAACGTCCGGTACCACCTCTTGTATATATATATATATATATATATATATATATATATATATATATATATATATATATATATATATATATATACCAACATGGTACACAACATTATGACAGATTAAAACAATGTAATGCACATTGACTTAAATTAATAAGCATAATATATAGGAGAGAAACCCTTCTTTAAAAAAATCCTTGGATTACAAAATGCCATCCGAAATATAGGAAGAAGGAATAGAATAGATTAGTGTGAGCATACAACACATAACAATTGTTAAAATAAATCAAGTACTCGAGGAAATATAATTTATAACAGAAACAAAATTTGATAAACTACCAAATCAGTTCAGTCTCTTACGAATTTTACAAAAGTAAAAATAAAGATGTAAGAACACCACACGTAGTAAACACTATTTTAATCTGTTTCCTAGGTACGCGCAAAAAATGGGCGACTACAGATATTGAAGACCTAGTTTTGGAAGCAGATTTATCGTAATTATTTTGTAGACTTTAAACTATTTTTATTGTATTTTATAGAGTAGAGCCTAAAGTTTATTTCAAAAGAAAATATTCGTATGGATGAAAAAATAAAATTATGAAAAATGTTTATACGGCGAGCTGATCAATTCTGCTAAATTTTAAAGTAAAATAAATTCATTGTCAAAATCTTTTAAAAGATAAATATACAATCTCGGGGTCTATTTCAAAGATCATTAATAAATAACGTCCATAAATATTGAATTTAAAAAAAAATGTTTGTACAAACATAGCTTAATTAGCACGAAAAGCGAGGGATTCTTTCATTCGCAAAATCGATACAAACGGAAGTTTCGTAAACACGCATTATACGGCAGCCGAAAATTCGAACCAATCGAAAGGCTGTGTGAAAATGACTTCATGTTTTTAAAAGGAGTTAGTGGGTTCTAGTTTACTGTGTTTTTTTTCCCTAGACGTGCATCCGTACATTCATATCCTGAAAGTTTGTAGAATTTTACCATTCTTAAATATAATTATTTTCCATGTTTCTGTCTTTAAATTATATTTTTTCTCATAATTAGTCAGGATTATATAAAAGTGTGTTTCGCCGAAAGTTTCACATTCATGCGAGCAAGGAAAATATTCAAATATTACTTATGAAAATTATGGGAAACCTGTAATTAAAAAAAAATATGCTATTATAATTTCTGTGTGAACATATTAAATAAACAAAGCTTAATTTAATGATTATATCGGTAATTCGAGAAATCAATTTTTACAAAAATTTATATCGAATTAATTAATACGGATTTTGGGGGATTTTTTTCTTTATGTACCTTTGAAAGTAAATAGTATGTTTTTAATAGGCTTTATTTTCATCAAAAAAGCAAAATATGTTTGTAAGATTTTTTTTTATTACAGAAGAAATAACTTTAGTAATGGAATTTATGTGTAAAATAAACATATTTTAGGAAATGTATTTACTTTACACACAAACTCCATTACTAAAGTTATCGATACAAACGGAAGTTTTGTAAACACGCATTATACGATTTATTTAAACCAATATAGTGTGTTTAATATATATCGTGGTCACTATTGCATAAATACTAAAAATTACATAAAAATTAGTAAATTTCCTAATTTTTGGTGAATGTTTAAGTGAAAATAGTGGTCAAAATGGTAATAGATTTGGAGTATCGACATTAATTTTGCACGTACCTGCTGTTTCCTTACCAGAAAATGTTCCATAGGCGAGAGTAACAAAACCTTTTCTGGAAAATAGCGATAAAGATGGCGACTAGGATAGAGTTTGTTGCAACTGGAATCCAAAATGCGACTATTGGTCATTGCGTGTGAGAAGCGACACTGATTTTAATGTAAAACATATGTTAATGTTATGGAAAACGTGGAGTTCATGGGAAAACTGAGTTTTATAAAACGTCAACTATACGACAAGGAAACCACTTGCAATTATCTGTAAGCAATTACTGGTGATTTTTTATATCTGTGTAGAAAAAAACTAGTGGGTCTAAAATTTAAATATTAACTTGCTACAACGACCGATGTTCCCGAGATTGAATGAGGATAAAAAAACAAATATTATCTTACTGACATTAAACTCTGTGACAATTTTCATTCAAATCGATTGATTTATTGCTCTTGTCTAAGAACCCAGTGGGGTATAAGGGAAGGAAGGCTCACATGGCTTTCACAGTAATTTGGTCAACAAAATATTAAGCATGCATTGCACTGTCGTAAACGTACTGTTGATTTTCTAAAATTATTTATATAATGACTTGTATTAAATGTAAAGTCAGGAAACATGTTTTTACTCAATATACCGTAGTCGTTACAATAACATTCAGACTCACGGGTTGCATGCAGAGGTAGTAGCAAAGAAAAATTGACTCGTCATTTGCAGCCAGAATAAAGGGCAGTTATTAATTATATTTTCCACGGAACGCATGCCTGTTACTTTTACACGTACCTTTTTATCGTGCGACGCGGTGTTTCCAACTCTCTTTTACCTGCATGGGGTTCTCATCATTATTTCAGTTTTTATGTTACACGTTCTCTCGCTCGCCACGTGGTGCATTTTTTTCTCTCTGCGTTTCTTTTTCCTCTCCTTCCACTGATGTGTCGTCACAATTTCCACGACTTGGTTATTTGCATATGTGAGATGTTTCTAACGGCGATACTCACTAAGTTTATCTTTCCACGTTTTAGATGATATCAATTGATATTTCCTCTAATGCTTGTTAAAGATGAAATTGTGATCGTCTTGGCGATTTTTGGTTACATAGGCATCACCACTTATCAATGCCAATTGGGCACTCGAGGATAAGGTTTTAAAAGTGTACAGTAGAAATTGAACAATATATTCCACTATCTGCCAGTCACTGAGGTGTGACCGACAGACTTATTATAGTAAATGTTTTAAAGCGGTCTCGGGAAGATATGAAGATGGCCGTCATTAGGGTCTATCAGAGGAAAAGCATACCTGAGACGTTGGATGTTCTGTGTGGCTCCTTCTCTCAGGGAATGTCTTGACCTCTTCACCTTTGGTGGCGTTCTGACTGGAATTTGCCTCCTTAATTTTCCGGACCGTTTCATTGTTCAGTGAAGGTATGTATGAAGGCATTTGTGGCAGGCATAAGAAAGACTGCACGCGACACAATTGTAATATGTATGGAACATAACTATTTTATTTTACAAAATATATATTACAAAAACTTTAAAAATTAAAAACTGGACAATAGGCTTTTCAAGACTAACTAACCTAACTAGTATTGAGGGAGGAGGTGCTTCTGCACCCCATTTACGGAGATACGGAATATGCGTCTTCACTTCATGCTGGTCGTGCAGGAAAAAAGACAGAAAGATAGCAAGGGAATTATTGGAAGGGATTTCTTTGTATCTCTACGCTCATGGAAAAATTACCACTCAGCCATGCTGTAGAGAGTGTAAGAAACAGTGGCACGGAAAATAGTGCCACAAATTTAGTAATCGTTAGTAATGGGTTCGATACAGGTTCAACATTGAAGTCTAAACTAATTGTGAGTTGGGAATATTTCTTTCAACCTAATACTTTTAATATGATAAGGCGTCGTTAAAAAAAAATTGAGGGGGGACTTCGAAATACTTTTTCAGATAACTTCTTAACAGGTTTCACTTGCAAGGTGGTGATAAACATTAAGTTAATACTAGCCAGTTAACTTAATGTTACAACCTGGAGTAGCCTTCCTAAGTAATACACAGTATGGACCTTTTCTAGGACGATTATTCAGCGTTATGAAAGAGTATGTATTAAGAGGTATTAGAATAGTTGTATATGCTCTTGGTTTACAGATTTTATTAAGTTAATGTAAACCTTGACTCTATTTTACTAGTAACTTTAAATGTTTTGCCGTAGATAAAATCGGTGTCTGCCAAAAGGATATCATATAAAGACTGGTAAATCGCAAATATACACACTTTGCCTATCTGCTGAATTGATAGAATTCACTTAGAAATACTATAGTCAAGCTTGCTTAATCAATCACATTCTTCAGTAATTTTTCTGTGTAATTGTCGTCGCAAAAGCGAAAACTAAGATGTTTTCGCTTTTGCAACTGTTCCTTTTAAATCATGTATGTTTTTCCGAACCGAGTTATTAATCCACGCTAGTTCCTTTTGATCCAAAATCTTAGATTATCTGCCCGACTGAATAATGTATCCGAATTAATAAAAACACTTTAAACTTTATGAATAGACTTTTTTGTATTAAAAAAAAGCAAGTGCCTATAAAAATGTTAATCTAACTTCTTTTTGTAAGCCTGATGTTTTAATTCAATTAAAATTTTTAAAATTAGTTTAAAACGCCGCCCCATTTAAAAAAAAAGGCAATTTATAAGTTCTATTTAATTCTCGCGTGTACGTGATAACAATTGTGAACATCTCTTATTAATAGATTTAATAGTATATTTCGAACTATTCGCTCATCATATGTAATTATGCAAACACTGGCTAAAAATGCTTGTTAGACATATATGCCATGTAAGTATTATTTAATACTTAAAACATGTAATATATATGATATACGTTTGCGCTTTTTGCTGTTGCTTATGCCTTGCTTTATAATAAATATTCGATTAATATAAGGAAACGTATAAGGATGGTGCAAAAATAGTGTCGTTTCAAAAAATCATAATCAACTTTATTAATCGAAATAAGAACCATTAGAATTGGCACAGTTTTTCCTATGAGAATGGAATGTAGTCATTCGGCATCATCCTGTCTTTTGGAGTATTTTTCGTGCAGGAAGTTGTTGAGATGCTTTAAAAAGTTATAATCTGTGGGCGAGAGGGCAGGTGAATATGGTGGATGAGAAAGGGTCTCGAATCTCAATTCGTTAAGCTTCTGTTGTGAAACATAGGGGTAAGCGTTGTCATTGAGGAGAATTTTTCCTTTCATATTGATAAACCTCTAGCATATAATTTGGATATTCTCGTGCATTTCTTAAATTTGTTGGCGATACTTCCGGCCGTAATATTTTCGACGTGATTAAAGAAGCTGTGATAGATGAGACCGGTTGCAGACCACCAAACAATCACCATACTCCTTTTTGGTGCAACTTCGCCTCGGGATGAGTTGTGGAGCTTCCTCAGCATCATATCACTGTGCTGAACGTCGGGAGATTCACTGTTCATCACACGTAACAATCAGCTCGAGAAATTGGTATTTTTCTTGCTCAGAAGGGTCGTAGAAGACAACTCAAACGACGATATATTTTTATTTTCGTTCAATTCGTGCGGCCCCCACTCTCTTTTTTACTTTAAATTGCGGACGACTGTTGCGTGGTCGACCTCGAGTTAAATAGCAACTGCCTGTGTGGTTTTGTGAGGATCGACTTCAATTTAAGTCTTTCAAATTTTGTTATCAACCGCAGTAGGATTGCCGTGATCGTTTTTATTTTCGCGTGTCTCGTCACTATTGGGAAGTTTTCTCAACTACTGTTGTGCCATACGCTCTTTTGTTGTTGTTGGGAAAAACGCATCGTTCTCATCACGAGCTGTCTATGGAACATTTCAGCCTAGTTTGAACTGCTACAAGAAAATCGTGCGGATGGAATTTTGTCCATGCTGTAAAAAAGCCTGCAAACACTGTACGAAGAGATTGAGAACGGTAAACACTAACAGGATTCGATAGTGATAAAAAACGCGATCAAAATGATATATAAAATGGTTATATAAATCAATTAATAAATTCACAAATCATATATAAATTTAACATATGTAAAAAAAAAACGATATTCTTTTTGCGCCAATCTTATAATGAATAAAAATGCGAAAGTGATAAATTCCTGGGGAAAGAAAACAAAAGTACTTAAACATTGATAGGGGAGATACGGTTGGAATGAAATCTCGGAAATACCGCAAATGTCCTCGTTCTACAATGTAATAAACGAGATTAACCACCAGAAGGTCAGACGTATCAAGTCAGAGTACAATTCAACCGCTCGTTTTACTTTCTAATTTTGGTTTATAATTACGTGTTAAAAACACATCATTAATCGATTTTATGCAATGCAAGTTTCTTTTTTCAAATAATATTCAAATATTAACACTGATAAATACATTGTTGGCTATATACTTAAAATTACACCATTCTTGATTAAAGAAACAAAATGTTTGATATATCATGAGACAAAATTGCTGTTAAATCGAATATGTGAATCCGCCCGCTTAATAAAGTGTATGCATGAATGCAATTCTGTATATGTATCCGTGAGATTGTAGGTATATATTTCTTCAGATGTTTTATTTTATCGCGAATATCGTTAAACGCAGGGGTTGATGAAAATGCAGGCTTCATTTGCAAGGCGATTTAGGGTCGCTAAAACCTACCGATTCTAAGCAAATCAATTCGCTGTGTGCTCGTAATGCTATG
>NC_136495.1:134718901-134798901 GCF_053919585.1 Euprymna scolopes
TTACATCTGTAACAAACACGTTTAGGTGGACTTATTCTTAATAATCTCTATTAATAGCTCTACGTAATTAGAGCTTAAATTAGTCTCCTGGGAATTTTTTCGTGATAATTTTTTTAAACAAATTACAACAGGGTGGCTTTCAGAAAGAGCACAGCATTGACGTTTTCGACCGAATATGTCTTTTAATTAAATCCGATATTTGGTAGAATTATAAAAATAATAGTTTTAGGCAGAGCTCCTTACTGAAAATCAGGCACAGTAATACTCACTGATTCTTCACATACAACCAGTTAGAAATTAATGGAATTAGATGGAGAGTTTTAGATCTGGTGTAGAATAATATAGACAGGATTATAGAAATATTAACATCTTTTTACTGCTAGGGAAATAACGCGTGAAATAGAGTAAAATGGATTGATATATTGAGAGAAAAAAATGCTTCCTGCTGTTTCTGTTCAAATAAGAATTTGAGATATGCGATTGTTTAAGAATTAAATAATTTTTAAACGGAGGTGAAATATATGAATAGTTTCACAAAACACATATATGACAATCTACAAGGTGTTTTGAAAGTGGTAAGTAATTTTCATCTGGAAAATGATGAGGACGTAGAAAATCGAACTTATAAAATTACTACGTAAATTATATTAATGAAGTGATGAAAAAAAAACTTAAAACACTGAAGGATATAAGGTTCATAAATGAATGAATGGGCCAATGTATTAAAACACACGAGCATATTATATTTAAAATTTAAGTTTTAGAATTTTTTTTATTTAAAACATCACAAAAACTTACTTAACTATAGAAGCGAAATTGAAACCAACTGTTAATACGGGAAAGCTTCTTAAAGTAACAATTTCATAGCAAATACGAATAATAAATAAAACAAAAATAAACAGCTCCAAATAGCGACTAAGAATGCATAGTAAAATATCCAAATCGTTCGCATGCAAAAATAAGTTAAATTACTAAATAGAAGAATATCATAAGTGAAAACATGAACCCAATGTAAATAAAGGTCAGTAGGATTTTTTCAGTAAATCTAGAAAGCAAAATTGTTAGAGAAGAAAAAAATATTAATAGTTTTCTTACAAATTCCATATTTCCATAGAAAAACAAGTACTAAATATCAGTCTACCCAGTCCCACCATTTTCCGCGAGAATAAAGATGAATGCGTATGTATATCTATATTTCTATAAATCCTTGGCCTGTCCTAACTGTCGGATTTGTCAAGTTATTGATAATTAATGGTTGGGATCATTGCATTGACATATCAAAGGCGTTCAAAAGCGAGTAGTATTCTGGGGTTTAACGTAAACGTCATGATACGGGTGATGACGTTCCTGATATTATTACATGATTTGTTTTGGATTATAGCCTGCGAGTAGCAATGGATAGGTCTAATTAAGAATATAAATATCGCTGCTGATGGCGGCACTCTTTATATTGTGTTCCCCTTGCCCATCTCTCTCGGATTAGATTAAAGTTACAGCTTATCTTGAAGTTGACTGTTGTTTAGTTAAGGATTAGAGTAAGAAATTGTTTGTTTGCTTCAATGCTGTGAAGATTATGTTTGTGCTTTTACATCGTAGCGCACTTTTTGCTTACATACTATCTCATCAATTGCTCTGCTTTTAAATATCAACTCTGAAGAAATGCTTGTATTTTATTCTTTTGAGTACATACATTTGATATATTGCTCTTTCAACTTCTAGGAAAATTATGTTTTTTCTTCTAAACAGGTTTTCTTACTCCTGAGGCTTTTCCCTATTTTTATAGGTTTACTTTTGCTAGATTATTGCTGTCATATTTTTGATAGTAAATGCGTTTCATTTGAGAGGTATTCATAAGGTGTAGAGGCGCATCTGCAATTTTAATGACACGATCCTATCTTCTCTGCATTTTTTCCTCTCTCTCTCTCTCATAGATGTGATCATACTAGATTCGCACATTTATATAAATACTATTATGACACGTGTTTTTCAGGATTAATTTCCCCGGCTGTTTTGTTCTTGCTCGATTGACGTTGCCGCCTAACTCACAGGTCCAGGTGTCTTTATAACTTTTCTGTTTTCAAACATCATTGTTATAGAGCTCCTTACATTATTCATCTTTCCAACAACCAACTTTGAACGTTCTTTTCTTACTGTCATCCCCTATTTTAACTTTAGTGTCTTAAAATCTAAGATCAATAGACATCAGTTCTTTCGAATATTATTATTCTTCTTTTTAACTCTTAACACAAAGTGGTTTTGCGTCTTGTCTGCAGCGGTTTCTATCATAATGATTTATATTACTTCCAATACATGCTCAATGAGTGGTGCTGAAGTAAATACTGGTCGCATATAAAAAATATCATATCACACTATAATATTTAGTATGAATATACACCCTTTACTAATATTTCCTATTGCACATATATTTATGCATATAATCAAGATATATACTATTTTAAGTACGATTAAGAGCATTTACTGTTACAATGCTTAAAACGTGAGCAGAACAATGCAATAGGTTGGGAAAATGTCTGACAATTAAGCTGCAAGTAATAACATTTTAAAATGCTTTTCTTGTGTTAAGCTGTACAATGATGTTAGCACTGGTCCAAATCAGAATGTTCCTCCTTTTACCGGATTTTGTCGATTATTGGTCTCCGATATTTATCGGGTGTATTCCGATAGAAAACTACCTATGTAATCAATCATAGACATATAAAAAAAATTGTACGAACACTCACACTCAAACACACATAGGTACAAAGTACCTTATATACACGCATACACACGAACACACACACATCGCATATATATATATATATATATATATATATATATATATATATATATATATATATATATATATATATATTATTTCTATATATCTAGAAAAATAAAATTGTCTGTGTGTGAATTTCCCTTCAACACTACTTGGTCAATTTTATGCCTAAAGTCTCGAGATTTGAGATAAGGGCTACTGAAATTTCGGAAGACCTTTAAATCGCAATTCGGCTAGAAGTTTGGCTGTAAAGGGGTCAAAGTTCAACGGTTTGGCCTTAGAAAACTCTACGAAACTTCTCCGCCAATTTTAGGTCTAAATACTTGAAATCTTATATGAAGTTTATTTGGACACATATAACACTGTTTGACTTGTTCAGATGCTGCAAACCTGTTTAGTAAGTGTTTGTTTGCTAAGAAGTCAAAGCTGAAAGAGACTAGATTTGCAGACTCTACAACAATTTTACGCCAATTTTGTGTGTGAACACGTGAAATTTTAGACGTAGGTAACCTGGTTATGAGCAAACTTTTAATATATATATATATATATATATATATATATATATATATATATATATACTCTGTCGTTATGTATATATATATACATATATATATATATGTATATATATATATATATATATATATATATACATAACGACAGAAAACTATGAACAGTACATAGGTCCCGAGGAAAGCCGAGCCGAACCGCTAGTATATATATATATATATATATATATATATATATATATATATATATATATATATATATATATATATATATATATATATACATACACGTCTAGGAAATAATAAATATGTTTGTTGGTGGGTACGCGTATTCGTTTTTCTATGAATCATTTTCTTCTCTTGTCTTCTTAATGAAATGCATATTAACAAATATATTATATCTCTTGTGTCTCATACTTCAGCGTACGGCATGTGTTTAAGCAGAACACTAAAATATTTTAACGCCAGTCAGAAACAAAAAAAACATTAAACTATCAATAAATTATATACAAAAACAAAATAAACTGAAATATTCTTCTCTTAATCGCACTGAGAATAAGAACGCCGAATCTTCAGCGCTAAAAGTGTGTTTATCTCCGTAAGCAAGTGGAATCTTCGCGCCGACGTTGCGTGTCAAAATGGCGTCTTAATTTCAGAACGACTCTACATGTAAGCCCGGAAAAATGTCAGAAGGCACTTGTGAATACATCAATTAATTAAAAGTGAAAACGATATACATTGCGAATATGTAGTCTCATTGTAGCACATCCTACGGTATGTAGTTATGTGTGGGTGCCCATTTGTTTTCATAGAGCAAGAGAGAGTGTGAGAGGGGAGAGAGATATATAGAGAGAGAGTATGTGTATATCTATTGACGTGTATGCGCATATCTAGGTGGATTGCGGCTAAAGAATCGACAACTCTTCAACATGAAGTTACAACAGAGGGGGAAATGTGAATATGAGATTAACAAATCGAATCTCACATACTCTCACTTTTTCCTTCTATATTCCTCTGCATTCCTTTAACACTTGGACTATTTACACCCTCATATATCCATCTCTCGCTGCTAGATAAAAAAACAAGTTTTATTGACCAGTGCGACACATAACAATTAAGATATAAGGATATTCCAAAATAATTTGTTTTAGATATAATATAAGGGAATAACATTGGTAAATATTTCATGAGACTCTACACCACTTTATGTAACTCAAAACACGACAGCAAGTACACACACTTTTTCTGTCTGTCTGCCCGTCTGTCTGTCTGTCTGTCTCTCCCTCTGTCCCACACACACATATATACGTTTGTGTTAGGTATTTTTAAATATGTGTCTACTATATATTTGCAAAAGAAATAAAATACATGAATACATATACATTTATATATATATATATATATATATATATAAATATAAATATATATATATATATATATATATATATATATATATATATATATTTATCAGAGATATGTGAAAAACAATGACATATATTAAGATATACGGACTGAAGTCAAAGGGTGGGTAAAATAAACTTCCAAACAAAATAATATTTGATATTTATATGCATTTCTGTCTATTGCTCAACACTTAACAACCACGCCCCCAGAAATAATGATGTTCCATTCCCTTATTTTAAGTGATTGTTGTTTATTTCATTGTATTTTTACTTAGCACCATTTATAATTGTCAGCACATTAAAAGTTTCATTGTCAGTGGCAAACTTTTAACTAAAAACTTCTATGACATATTCGCTTTAAATCATTTCAGCTAGGAATTTTATTCCCATCGTTCAAATCCTTGATGAGAAGAAAGTTACTCCATCAAAAAATGAAGTCGAGTGAGGTAATCGTTTGTTACGAATAAAACTGCAAAGATCATATACGGTTAAACAGTCTTAAGTACTAAGCGTGTCTCAACTGTTGCCGAAGTTCTGTTTCAAATAATAATTCTATTAAACAACGATACTATCACATACAGCATAGTTATTACAGTCAACAAATATTCCAAAAAAAGTATTATTTCTCGTACATATACATTATTCGTAAACACCATATATAAAATGACGCATTTATCAGTAGAAAATAAGAATAAAGGCCTTGTACGCCAGGGATCACTTTTTAGTTAGACATACTAATAATATTTGCATATAACATTATATAATAACGCGATTTATTTTATTCATTATTCACGAATTATTGTTATAGTTTCTTATGAGAGGAAGGACACCTAACTTGGACATCTTATATATAACAGGCTACATGTTTGGTGTCTGTGTCCATTTTTGAAAGCCTTCATCGAAAATAAAAGAACAGAGCGGCGTTAGTGAAACAAAATCATTGGATTTTTTAGGGAATATTCGTGTATGGGCTTCAGCCTGTTACAATTGAGTTAAACGGGTCGAAAATCGGTCACAATTGAAAAAAAAATCGTTGTGAATATTGTACACTAATCTTAGTTTATTTTTACTTCGTAATTTTAATCAGTTCATATGGTTGTCGTATTGGTACACTGGTAACGTTTACGGCTTGAAAGGCTAGAATTTCGCTTTCGAATCGAGCTGATAGTACCCAAATAATTTTTTTCGTGAACTTACGACTCTATAATAATATATACGAAATCAACAAATAAAATATTTTAGTTAAGCGTATTTTATGCTAAGACCCCCCCCGCCAGTTTAATAAGTTTGAAATGTAATATATATAATTAATATTTAAATCCGATGTTCCCTTAAGACGAATATTTCTCTTCGCCTTCCATCATTGTAAAAAAAAATACTAGACAATTGTAAGTTTTAACATATATTATTCTGTCCGCATGTAAAATACATATGTATATACGCACGCATTAAAGCGGGGATTACAGTAAGTTTATTACTCTAAATTAAAAAAACAATAAAATTGATGCATGAATAGAAATTAAATAAATCATAATACATAAATACTCACCATGTATTAAACAAAAAAAAAATATTAAAAAATTGAAGTAAAAAAAAAAAACTAAAAAAGAAAAGAAAATATGATAGATTAAGACATAAGTATTTCACATGGCAGGTTAAAAATCCTTTAAAAATGTACTATTTGTATTACAAATATGTCAATGTATATGAAGAAAATATATTCTCAACTACAATATGTTTAAACGAATTTAAAGAAATGAATGATTTAAAAAAAGATGTTAGACAATATATGAACACATAAGCAATAGATTGTATAATCCGAAATAAGATGTATCATTACAAATGAACAGAATGATGAAAACATATTGTACAACGGTTTATATAGTACAATTTCAGCGCTCACCTGCGAAAGGGCGTGTCGGAAAAATAGTTCAACACAAAATGTTTTTAGTACGCTCTACATCTTTCAAGTTTCCACTGCACCCTTCGTAATCATCCACTGAGTAGGCACTTACAGGACGAAATCCCAGTTTACCTCCGGTTCACCGTTTCCATTGTGTAAACTATTTTAGCAGGGAGCGTAGATATATAGCCTTCTGTCCTATGTTAAACTAGGTGAAATGTGTTTTTATGTTATGTTTATATATATATATATATATATATATATATATATATATATATATATATACATAAATATATATATATAATATCAATAGAACTTAGTCTACCACTTAGTACAGTTGGAAATGTTATTAGGAAGTTTAAAAACTCTGGTGAAGCTGTTACAAATATTCCAATATATGTGTGGCCAAGGAAATTAAACGAAAAAAACAATGTGGGTTAGCAGAAAGGTACAAAAAACATGTTCTTTACTCGTGGTGAAATTCAAAGCGACTTCAGAGAAGCTGGGAGTAATGTGAGCAAGGGCACAATCAGTGCAGTTCTAAATCGTGCAGGTTTTGTATGAAGGTCCCAAAGAAAATTTCCATTATGGAACTTAAGCATGTAAGATCGCGTTTGAATTATGTTAACACATATCGGGAACAACCCCAAGAATTTTGGAACAAGGTAATCTGGTCGGACGAAACAGACATCGAAATCTTTGGTAGAAACACAATAACACATGTATGACGTAAAAATGGCATCACCTATGAGAAAAAGACTACCATATATACGATTAAGTTTGGCGGTTGTTCGATTATAATATGGGGTGGCTTTAACGCAAAGGCACTGGACAACTAGAAATCATCAATTGCTGATTTGTTGGGGCATAATAGCAATTTCGTGTTTTTGCAGGACAATGATCCTAAACCTACTGCCAAACTATCTAAAGAATGCTTAGAAACAACTGGAATTGACGTTGTTAGTTGGCCTAGTCAGTCTCCAGACCTCAACCAATTGAAAATATTAGAAAACTATAACTGTTCTGCAAAGAGGAATGGCGCAATATACCTGCATATCTTTGCAAAAAGCATGTGCGCAACTATATAAACGGTTGAAATGGGTTGAACGCGATAAAGGCTATGCAACTAAATATTAAATCAATGTAGCCTATACTTGTGCGTTAGTTTATTAATATTTTCCTTTAATATAAACTTTCTTAACTTTAATTTTGTAATTACTGCCACAAACATTAGTTAGAATAGTAATAGAAATACACTGACCACATTTTAGATAAAATCTTGAACTATAATAAAAGTTATTAAGAAAAATGTAATGTATCCAATACTTTTTCGTGCCTATGTATATATATATATATATATATATATATATATATATATATATATATAGAGAGAGAGAGAGAGAGAGAGAGAGAGGGCGAATTAACACTTTTTGGGGGTTAACGGCCAACTAGCACCATGTGTGTGTGTATGTATGTGTGTGCTAGGGTGGAAAGGGCTCCCATATGCCGTGGTGAAGGCAACCTTTCTAGGAGAAGAAAATCTCTGATTTAAAAAATCATAAAGCGGGAGACCAGTACCCGCATTAAGCTGGTCTGCAGTTTAACTTGTTGCTGGCTATCTTGTTCTTGCTTGTTGCTGGATCTCAGCATTTTGAACCGAGAGAGAGACTTAGATGTCGTACAAAGCTAAGACTCTGTAACATCATATGTGTATAGATACTCTCTCAGGCATCTGTCTATAAAAATGGTCTTGTGGCAATGGAAGTCATTTTTCGGCTCATGGAATTAAAGTGTCTGAGGGAGTGGCACTCGTCTGACAAGACGTTGAAATCATCATCATATATATACATACATATATATATATACATATATATATATATATATATATATATATATATATATTTATATTTATTTACCAGTGGTGAAGAAAACTGACTAGCGTGCTCAATGTGTAGCCAGAGCAGTATATAGGCAATTTATTACTGTGAGTCCAGAATGAGTTTATATACTGTTTCAGCTAGGAGAAAATCCTAAAAAAGAAGAGGAGATATCCGACTAGCTTCGTCAGAATTCTGAATTTCCTCTTCATTTGAGGATTTTCCCCTAGCTGAAACAATATGTAAACTCAATCTGGACTCAAAGTAATGCATTTCCTATATATATATATATATATATATATATATATATATATATATATATATATATATATATATATATATATATATATATATATGATAATAATTGTATATGTATATTTATGTTATTTATAAATGTTCTATTGTTTTGTTAATTTTACAGTTATTTTGTATCGCTAGAATAAAATTTATTCTATGAACACAGTTGTTCGCTATATTTCTCCTATAGTTTAATAGAACTTGAGGTCATTTAAAGTATAGGATAGCAAATTTTCGGGAAGGCATAATCTACATGGATCATCTAAGTATCTACATGTGGTTGCTAGTATTAATAATTTCCATTCGTATATTGGTGAACATCCGCTTCCTTTGAGTTCCCAGCATTTGATTGCAAGCCTTTTTTTCATTCGTTGTTTTTATTTTTTAATGAAAATCTCGGTGTTTCTAATTATTGAATATACTTTTATGGTTTTGAAATCAAAGGAAGTCATACTTGCGTAATATTTTCTGTTATTGGGGTTTTCCTTCGCAAATATGGTGACTTGGTAAAATATGCTTTTATTTAGACATTTATTTTGAAGTGGGGTCTGCAGTTTCATTTATCTTGTTCGTTATTAGTATTTTTACTTGTGTTTCTAGCATCGTTGTCATTGTCCGGATCTTGTTTATTATTATTATTATTATTATTATTATTATTATTATATTTTTTATAATGTTATATTATTATTATTATTAGTAGTATTATTATTAGTAGTATTAATGTTGCTACTAGTTACATATCTGTCCTTTGTGTTAGATTTATTTCTGTCATGGTGCCCCCTTTTTTATTGTTAGTTTTGTTGTTGGTATCGTTGCTTTTATTTAATATTTTGTTATTATGTGCTTTAATAATCGTCTCAATTTTAGCAGCAACTGTATGACAATTTTAGGTTATTTTTATTGAAAGTTTTGTGTAAGGGTTGCTTATGGGGAAATGCTTTTCGGCTAGATCTGGAAATGTCTTTCCAAGTTTTATTTTTTTTTTACATTTGCCTGTATGGCGTCGTATACCAGATTATATTTATTTTTCTTCTATTTATTGGTGTTTTCTGGTTGTAATTTGATATCAATATTTTACTATCCACTATGTTTAGGGCTTTTTCGTAGATATTGACTGACCTGCTAAATACATTTCCATCGCTGGCGTTATTGCTGAGTCTACTTATGATCGAGTTAGGAATATGTTTTATAATTGATGGTGGGTTAGTGGACTAAGAGTTTACCTATATTGGGTTAGCGTTGTCTTTTAATTAGGGTTAATATGTGTATTTATCTAAATTTAACGTGACGTCCAGGAAGTTTGCAATTTTTATATTAGCTAGTACGCCTACTTTTAGACCTATGTTTTCATGTTTTTTGTCTTAAAGTTATCTCCCTTGAATTTGTTGTAGTGTCTTATCATAGCTAGTCCATAATCTTTCTATGAGCCGATATCCGTAGTAGCAAATAAGCTTGTGGGGGTATATAGTATGAATAATCCCACAAGATTTGATGCCTCTGGAGAATCCAGGGTCCACCGCCAAATCAGATGTAGATTTATCCCTAGGATAGATATGTGTATGCCTCGGCGTATTCTAGAGCAATGTTGAAATATTCTTCGGATATTGAGGGATAAATAGCTGTGATGTCGAAGTGTATAAATGTACATCTATTATATATATATATATATATATATATATATATATATATATATATATATATATATATATATATATTTATTTTTTTACTATAATAATTAAATACCTACAGACACTAGTGTTTCATCCTTTCGGGATTCTTCAGTGCAGGGTGTCACGATTACTACCAGTCGAACGATTCGAACCCCGCGACACGAGACATCTCTGGCTCGAGGCCGTATCGATTCGGCTACCATTAACCGTGTGAAATAGCGTTGCATTTTAAACATTTTAATTTAAATGTTTATTACGTTAGACAGACAGTGATCAAATCGTTATACGATGGTCTACGCATAAGAGCTAAATTGACCGACTTTTAATTCAACTGAATGTGCTCAACGATAAGAAACGAATTTCTTAAAGGCGCTGTCATAATTATTTTTTTTACTATAATAATTAAATACCTACAGACACTAGTGTTTCATCCTTTCGGGATTCTTCAGTGCAGGGTTTCACGATTACTAGCAGTCGAACGATTCGAACCCCGCGACACGAGACATCTCTGGCTCGATATATATATATATATATATATATATATATATATATATATATATATATATATGTGTGTGTGTGGATGTGTGTGTGTGTGTGTATAATATATGCTGGATAGAGAAATAATAATGTTACTAGTAGCAGCATCTCAGTTATTTCTTAGACCAGATTTTTATGTCGTAGATTAAGAAGTATGCATACTGATTAAGGAGCTAAAACAGAATAGCTCCGGGAAAGACTAGGTCGCAAAGTGCAAACTGCTAGATCTATCAGGGCAGCAATAACACTTTAATTATTGCTTTTCAAATATTTGCCCCATAAAACGTAACTATAACTACAAGCAGAAGAAGTTGATTTCTTATGCTGCCGGGATCTTTTTTCGTAGGAAAAACAGTCACTAAATTCCAAAAGCGGAAGCATTAAGAATTCGGACCACACTACGAGCCACCAGGGTAACACATATCTAAGCTGACTCTTTGCAGGTAGAAATTTTCTATGATCAAAATATTGCTTGTCGCTCCTGCAGAGCAAGCATAGTTGCAGAACATCATTAGCAGGTTCTTGTGAAATATGGAACAAAGCATTACAGCTAAACAACATAGCGATGGAACTTAAAATCAGGATTCCAGTATATGCCAAAAAAAAAAAAACGGATAACAATAATACACTGAAAACAATAGCATGGCTATTCTACCGAAACTTGGCAAGAAGATCAATTGCAGTAGTAAAACATCTTGAGAAATATCAAATCTGGGTTATTTCTAGATGAGTTTGTTAGAGATTCAAATGTTACCAAACTCCACGAAATCCTTCCAGAATCAATCAGTCAGAATTAGTAGTTTGAATGAAAAAATAAATGTTTGAATGATTCTAAAATAATAAAACGCCTAACAGAGAAAATCTACCAAATATCTGGCTTAAGTTATTAAGGACACCTTAATGTCATTATAGAAATTAGGCCAGTGGTCATTCAGGGTGAAGAGACCCTACAAGCATCAGAGTTCAAAGCTGATACAAGCCTCATACTGTACACTAGTGAAACTCTAAACAACCAAGAGTTTTTGGAGCGTCTAAAGTCGGAAATACAGCAGAATAGTTCATTTCTGTTATATTAATATTACGAGTGGCGTTATTAAAGTAATTCACCCTATTTTTTTACCTGAATAGATCAGAGGGGATTACACATTCCACTTAAATAATCAGTTTACAAAATAAGTCATAGGGGTGTGTCAAAGGTAGTAACGTGTCATCATGTAGTTGGCAAAAGTGAAATCAATAATTCGGTTGATTATATGCAAAAATAAAATCGAGAAAAAATGATCGCTCGTTTTAACGGTGCAACTCACGTGTTCTTAGATCTTTATTGTGTTACGTATAAAAAAGGAGATTAAATCTGGATCGACCATTTTACTATAAGATATTTGTTAATTTTAATCTTAGATTATTGTGGGTGTATGATTAATTTTGCATTAATATTGTTTATAATTGACATTATATACATATATATATATATATATATATATATATATATATATATATATATATAGTAAAGAGGAAATTAGATTGTTTATAGATAAAAAAAAGTCTTAACCCAGTTATCCCCCTTTCCTCTATTTTTGCGTCAATAAATCGGATGTCAGTCATTTTCAAATGCAGTAAAACATTTTATCAATCCAACGTCTTAATTTAAAAATAAACAGTAAATACATAAACCAATTGTGACAAGAAAACGAAGACAACAACATGGGGATGTATATAGCGACAAACTTATAAACAATTTTCGACATATCGTTCACCTTAAAGTTATATAAAACATGTTTTTCCTTCTAAGTATAATTTTCTTTTTTAATATAAATCTCTTTCTCGAAATTTTAACTTTTCAAATGTGTTTATATTACACAATATTCATCCTATTTAAAAATTCTAAACAATATCAATGCACAATTTACATAAACATTGATTTTATATGTCTAATTTTTTTCAGATTTTTATGATCAAAATGCTAGTTTATTATTGTGTCTTAACCTATCCCCAGCTAAGTTGTGCTTATAGGGAGTCAATAGTAAAAGAAATAACATTCACTGCAAATTGTGTCCATAGGAATTGTCTATAAGAACAAAATGAATATCGATTCCGAAATGATCGTACACCTCATTTGATTTGGATAAGTTTCTACTTTTGAAACTGTTTCCTGATTTACGATTATTAGTCTCTACCCTCAATATATATATATATATATATATATATATATATATATATATATATATATATAGTAATTTATAAAATATATATGGCGATAAAGCTACACTGAATATTTCATCCACTCTAGGACTCTTCAGGCTTATACGTGAATTCTGTGGTTATTTATCGTTTTTATATGTTCCTCTTCTATTGAGATTTTAATTAAATTAAGTAGTTATATATATATATAAGCAGGCGATAAAAGTTACCCTGAATTAAATAAGCATTAAACAATATTCTACAGTTCCACTTGCATTTTCATCGAAATATATATAATTGCCAATATTTCAATCATATCGATACATTGCCTGCTTTAATCCGATCGTCACCAGGATGCATAGGAAGGACTCTTCTAAGGTTTCATTGCAGTGACTTAGTCCAGAATACATTTAAGTCTGCCTTGAACTGAAGAGAAACTTCAGTTACATTTCTAAATTATTTTCATAGAATGGCGTTCATTAATATTTAAAATGCAACATTTAAGGATCGTACTTGAACTTTTGTCTAAACAGAAAGAAAGTAATCCCTTACGGGCCTCGGTTTTGAAATGGAATTACTTTTAAGTTTATATACTTCATCTCATAATTTTGCGTTGATAACATTTTTAAATTGCACTTTTGATATAATGGTACATCAATGTGTTAGCGTTGGCCAAGTTCATATTATTTCTGCTACTCTTATGTTCGATTATCGATTGCTGATACTTATCGGATACTTGGTGATAGAATACTAAACTAAGAACACTGCCAGGTACGTGAATTTCAATTGTATCACATTTCAATAAATCACTTTATTTATTCCGAGTCCATTGGGAACGAGCTTACACAAATTGGCTTATATATAGATATATATATATATATATATATATATATATGTGTGTGTGTGTGTGTGTGTGTGTGTGTGTGTGTGTGTGTGCGTGCGTGCGTGTGTGTGTGTGTTCACTGAAGATTGATTAGGGTGATGTTTTATTTTTTTCTTCGGAGAAAGAGAAGTTTAAAAGTTTTTATTACAGGAAATATAGGTGAAGTTAGGAATAATACTATAATTAAGGTAGTATGCGTAGATAAATACACACTCCTTGCCTTTATATTTTGAGTTAATTGTCTCATTATAGAGAGGGAATATGTACGACCATATCATTCATTGGTTATCTTATATGAATAAACGTTACCACCGGTCATTATATAATGCGTTACCATTTGGAATTCCCGGGATTGAATGTTCTCTCAACTCATCTCTATATTGTTGCTAGTCGTATTAAAATTCTTGCTACTGGACTAAAACAGTGCCGATTCAAGCGGAGTGTGAGTGGAGGTTGCGCAACCCCTACTTCACAATTACATGCGAGCCGCCCTCACAGGGGATATGCCTTGTCTTTCCAGACTGATTAAAGATATCAGATAGTATGAGAACTTGATGCCACTTTTTCCATAGTTACCAACGTAATAGATGCACTGAGACTAAAGTTGATTTCAGGACTGCCAGCAAACACTGTAAAAGAGTAATAAGCAAGACAAGAGAACAATATGCCCAGTCTGTTAAATCCAAGGTAGCTGATCAGCAGCTTGGATCCCACCAGTTTTGGCAAATAACAAATAAGATCCTGAACAGAAGTGTGCGTTCTATCCACACCATTATCAATGGGCCAGAGGTCATTTCGTCAGCGTCAGACAAGGCCAAACTATTTGCAAAGAACTTTGCAGCTAATTCTAACCTATGCGACGAAGGCCATGAACTCCCCATATTTCCTCCTATAACACAGAACAAGCTAGGTAACATACAAATATCTGTGCATGAGGTCGCCAAGCTAATCAAAAAACTAGATTCCAGTAAAGCAACTGGCCCTGATGGCATCCCAATTATAGTGTTAAAAAAGCTTCAACCAGAACTTGCTCCCATACTTACGAAACTATTTAAGCCCTGCCTTAAGGAGAAGTGCTTTCCGACTCCCTGGAAGATCTCATCAGTTTGCTCTGTATTTAAGAACTCAGGTGATAAGTCATCTCCCTCTCAGTACAGACCAATAAGTCTCCTGTGTGTTATGAGTAAGTTGTTGGAATCCATATTAAATAGATAAATAGTCAACCACCTCAGCAGGAATAACCTTCTTAGTGACGCACAATATGGTTTCCGCTCTGCAAGATCTACCGCAGATGTGCTTGGTTATATCCCATAGGATTAGTGAATCTCTTGTCAAAGGCTTCCTTTCTAGGGCAATTGCTCTTGACATATCAAAGGCCTTCGACAAGGTATGGCATAATTGTCTACTTCTACAGATTTCCAGCTACGGTATAACTGGAAATGTCTTCTCAATCATTCAATCATTTCTGTCCGATAGGCTGATAAGAGTAGTGGTAGATGGACAAAAATCAGAGGCCTGCCTGGAGTCCCTCAGGGGTAAATCCTGGGCCCAACTCTCTTCCTGATCTACATCAATGACCTCCCTAAACGCATACTTAAATCATTCGTTGGCATCTATGCTAAGTTCTCTCTGATTCTCTCTCATCTGATCTCGAGCGCGTGGTTCAGTGGGGGAAGGTGTTGATGGTTACCTTTAATACATCCAAAACCAAACTCCTATCCTTACATCATCAACGCTCTGATCCCCATCTGGCATCAATTGTGATTGATGGCTCTCGTCTGGGTAAGGCCCCGTGTTTTGAAAAGCTTCTGGGTTTGACCTTTCCTCCTGATCTGAAATGGAACATATACATCAAGTCTGTCGCCAAGGTCGCTGGAAAGATGGTGGGATCCTTCTACCGCTCCAGAAGATATCTCACTACTGATGCAATTCTCTATCTATATAAAAACCAAGTACGTCCAAGGATGGAATACTGTTGCCATATCTGGGCAGGAGCTGCTAAAAACAGCCTATCCTGCCTTGACAAGGTACAAAATAGACTTCGTGGCTTAGTGGAGGATGCCCTTTTCTCTACCCTGCAACCTCTCTCCCACAGAAGAGACGGTGCGAGCCTATCCTTGTTTTATCGTTATTTCAATGGCAGATGCTCGTCTGAACTCCAATCTCTGGTCCCCCCTCGTCAATCTTTCACGAAAAACACCCGTCTAGCTTAATCCACTATGAAAAATTTCCCACACTCTATATCTGTGCCTAAATCAAAACGCGGATTCCATGAACAAAGCTTCTTTCTTAGAACTGCCGTCCTGTGGAACTCTGTTCCGTCTGCCTGCTTTCCTCCGGACTACAACTTGGATGTCTTCAAGTCCAATGTTACCGAATTCCTTATGAACCGCCCCCTTAATTAAACACTTCATCAAATCTCCACACTAACGTAATGTACTTTCAATAACCCTTATTCGTGAGTGACTTCCGGGCCTTGATAAGTGGTGATCATAGTGTAAGGAAAAAATGTATGTTGCCACAAATATATATATGCCTTCTAAATAACCACAGGCTCGATTCTGTTTCAATTTTTTTGTTTGCATTAATAAATACAAGCAAAAAAATCCAAGTCTTTTCACGAGTTTTTTCGAGCAACTCTTTCATTTATTTATTTTTTATTAAACCAAATGAGAGTAAAATGTCGCGAGAGAAACTTCCGAGAACGAAATGAGTTTCCGGTTTTGTGAGACCAATTGTTCGGTTTCAGTAATACAATAGTATATATTTGTCAATTTATTTATTTATTATTTTTTTTTTTTTTGCAGTCGTTTTGTGTTTGTCTTTTTCACGTTTTTATGTTTGAGTAACGATGCCAAGCTTTTACGATTTGCAGGATTGATGAAGTTCCGTTTTATTGGTGATATTCCAATGGTAAATTATGTTGGGCATACAAGGACTACATTTGTTGTGCCACGTGGAGTGAGAAAAATTAGACTGAGTAACTACAAAGCATTGCTTTGTTGTGTGAGAGAAAACTTCATTTTCAAAAGAATGATTGTTAACTAAAAAGGCGTTTATCATTTGATCGTAGGGCTAAGCTAGAGCCCAAAAATTATTCAATGTATTATCATTAACACTGATATCTAGGAATTATTCTAAACCAGCAGGGCTCGGTAACCGGCGTTGCTACAGTTGTTCTTGATGGCCGCTGCCGTCCCTGAACAATTGCGGACACTGACGGCCGTAGTCGAAATTAAATAATCTGTCTTTCACATCAGGTACTGTTTGAATCTGAACAATTTAAGGAATGCGGAAATCAGTATGAATTGATAAAATTACGAAAAATTGTCGATTAGAATAATAATAGAAAGTAAACCCATATGTTTTAGATTCTCACTCTATATGACCTGCTTAGGGTGATCGAAATTAGTGGTAGAAGTCCTAGCTATTTTCATTTGTTTTTCACGTCTTCCGTTTTTTTTTAACTCTTCCACTAATAGTATTACATTAGATTCCAGTTTTATGTCGTGTAATTTTAACGCATAAAAAATACGACTTATTTCACTTCACTTCTATTAGTATTATCGTATTAAGAACGGAGTTGGGATAGACATCCCAAACTTTTCATTTAAAAATTCGGTTTTCGGAATAGACACCACTAACTCCGCCATCTTAAGAATGGTATTAGGAATAGACATCCCCGATATCCTGTTCGAGTAGATAAGCACGTTATCTTTGGCGGGGGGATGTTTTGGCAAAATTTTACCTGATAATTGTTGTCATTATCCAAAGCCGGAAATGCGAAAAAATTGGAGGTGGCAGTGTCGGTTGGTTAGAAGTAGAAGTGTTTATCGCGCGTGTGTACAAAGCTGGCAGCCAGTGATCTCTAAACGTATTTGTCTGCGCAAAAACTATACTTGTCTCCGCATAATTAGAATGCGATTTTCTTAATCAGCATAGTCGGAGAGCAATCATTCTACAAAAAAAAAAATATGGCAGTGAACCTAATGAAAAAATTACCCCCTCCTAAATTCCTTTTTCCAATCCAGTTTGTCACCTGTGGGAGAACTGTATTTTCCCCACATCTAAAACAGACCTTATGTCTGTGTCTGTACCATGCAATGAATAAATATTTTTATTAATATTGATGGCTAGCAATATGTATCTATTTACATCATACGAAATCAAGTTTAATTTTTGCGATGTCTCCCAATACACGACCCATGAATTTTATAGACTTAAAAGAAAAATAATTACACACACTTCACACGTAAGAACGCACACAGACTGACACACATTCACTGTTGTGTTAGAAAACTAATTAAAAAAAACTATTTAAAAAAAAATAATACCTTGCGTATTTTGGATGAAATCATTAAACGGATACAACTGACGTTATTATATCGATAAAAAATGAAAATTTGGACAGAAGATCAAGCGTAAAATTTTATGTGTAAAACAATCCCTCGAGACCTGTATCAGAAGTCTTTGTTTAACGCAAAGCAACAAAATTATTTGGTTAAAACCTGAAGCACAGGTTCGCTAGTCACAACTTGAGTCGAGTAGATTTCGTTGTTCACAGCACGAGATACATTTCGACGTTCTCTATTCGCATGTCTTAAACGCTTTTCTCACTCCTCCCAGCGACTCGCATTGTATTATGTTTCGGGCACACCCAATTTGCATATACAACACGAGACTGCTCGAGATCTACGCGGGTCCGAAGGCTTTAAAAGATAACAACCGCCATCTTGGTTCTCTTTTGTTTTCTTTTCCTGACTTTCAGCCTGCTGCCGAGACAGAGTCTCGACCGTTTCTGAGGGACGTCTTTCTATGCCTATCACTAAACCAAAATAAGAAAAGAAATTAGAAAAAAATAGATCATCTGAAAATAACCAAAAATAGCAAGTAACCATTTTGGTAAGTAACAAAGGCTAGATAATTTACTCTTCTACCTTCCTGGATAAGTTTTTCATTTTATTTATATAAATGTGTTTTATATGTTTGGAAAATAATACCTGTTATTTATGTTATTAACGGCAACATGAAACCGTTCTATAAGAAAATGTAACGAACTTTTAATTTTATAAATCACCAATTTTTTCGGATAAAAAATGATGCTAAATATTTTATTTATAATAAGATTTTCGAAGTTTTATTGTGATTGTGATGGAAACATGAATTTTTTTTCCATCGAAATGTAACGAAATATTTACATTTGTCAATCACTGATTTTCCGGATAATAAATGATGCTATTTGAATAATTTGCATTGTTGGATATCCTGTTTTTATTGTTATTTTTAAAAACTTACTGTATTGCCTGCGATTCTGGCAGATCATTTTGCACCGATGTTATAATTCGTAACAAGAGATACATTTTGGTAAAGTTAATAACTGCGTAGCAACATGCAATCCGCAGGCCGTAGACGACAAAGAATGTAATACGTAAAAAATAGCTGAATTAGTTTTTGTTATAGCGTTGAGGATGATTAAACCTGAAATCGGGGGTGCTGGAAGCGAGCAGCACATTAAACATGAATCGTAAATAAGTAGTACATTAAAGGAAGAAGGGTCGAAAATGAGTAGCATTATATATATATACGACCGAGTAATTGGCGGGTTGGTTTGAGTAGAGAGAAATGGACAAAGGAACGAATTTAAGGTTATGTTTGTTTATATGTAAATGACACAGAAGTAGGCGGCGTCGTTGGAGTGATGCAGAAATATAATAAATATAATAATAAACGAATTCATTAAAACTAGTAACACGTTAATGTCTAATTACATGTAATAATTTATTTGAAAGTATATGTAAGAGAGGAAGTTGTGTTTTTTGTATCTAAGGCAATGACAGGCCCAGAAATATGTTTGGTAGTGACGTCACATAATATTTTTCGTGTCCGTTCGTTTATGAAGTTCGGCAATCATATTCCAGAATATTGAGATCTCAGCCAGTCAGATTGCTCGGAACAATGCATGGGGGGACTTCATTTTTTTATGTAGCGTAAAATGGACAGCTTATCAGGGGTATATATGTAATAAGCAGTTAAAATGTCGGTATAATGACGAATTATAGGCGGCGGAATCACAGTTGCGTTGGAAAATGTAGAATTTGTCTCGGTATCAATTGGTAGTGTTGACAGCACTAAGTAATAGGGACTTCTGACTGCGTGGATCCTCAGATGTAATGTAGCATTTTAATATCACGAATAAGTGGGGCAGAAATGGTGTTTGCAAGCTACATAAGATAGTGGCTAACAGGTTAGATATATCGACTTTTTAGGTCGCATTTGTTTTCTTAAAACCTACGCTCCTTTGCTCCAAATGGAAATTTCCGCAAGGATTTTATAATAAAGTAGAATTATATTTATACTTACAGATCTTAATGTAAACTGTTCATGCAAATAAAATAATTATACGCGCTACTTTTCGGGAGATCCCTGCCCTATCGCAAATAAATTCCTGATAATTCAGGTTAGTATATTACCCCCATATCATCGGCAATTTAGAAAAAAAATTTAAATGAACTGTCAACAAACACTATAAATAAATAAATAATACACACATATATATATATATATATATATATATATATATATATATATATATATATATATATATATTCGTGAGCAAAATATATGGCAAACAAATATCATACATTTTATTGCACTAAAAGCTATGTTGAACAAAGAATACTTGAATAAGGAAACTTACAGGAGACTAATACAACAGAAGAAGACACTTACTGTAATATATGCGTAGGCATGAAGCGCATTCCCTTTTGATTTCTTTACAAATGTCTCCTTTCAGACAGGCCCTCAACCAAAGTGGACCACTGTGAAGAGGAGATGTTATTCCATTCGCTTTGCACAGTCTCCTACAGTTTGCCATTGTTCGAAAAAGTTCTTTCAGCTAATGCACGAGTATTCTCGATTGGGTTTAAATCGGAGCTTTGACCTGACTAAAATAGCAGATCAATTGAATTATTAGAAAACCATTTTTTGTGATTTTAGCAGTGTGTGCAGGGGCAGTATCCTGTTGACAAATAATGTTCTGGGATATTCCCAGCTTCATGATTCTTAATCACAGTCCTGTTTCTAACATTAGAATGTATTCCTTTGCGTTGATTGACTTCTCACATCTCATAAGTTCCCCAACTCCTGCCGCAGTAAAATTTCCTTATACGATTATCCCTCCATTTCCGTATTTATCTGTCGTGTTTATGCAATCTAGCGTGAATCATGTTCTAGTTCTTTGATTAAACATTCAGTAGCATCGGGTGCATCACTAAAGAAAACCTATTTCTTTTACCCGTCTAGATGTTTTACAAAAAGGAAGAGTATTTCCAGAGCCTGTTTTTAATTCTTTGATATGGACAACAGAAGGTTTCTTTCAATCGTTCAAAACAGTTAATTTAAGTCTATGGTCGTCCTTCAAAATTAATGCTCTAGGGCGACACAAACAAGATTTTCTTCTTACCAAGCGTTCGACTTCAAACCTTTTAACAAATCGCGTCATTACAGAAAGGGATGTTTTTACATTTTCTGTTCTAAAAATATTAAAGAATCTGCCTGTAACTCATTTTGGACTGTCTTAATCTTGCAATGTGTGTTTTTTTTATATATCCTAGCCAAGAGGCGGTCTTACCATATTGTAGATTAATTTTTTCACTTATTATTATATGCTGTACTAATAATGATCTACAAAATTGAAATTTGCAATTAAAATTAACAAACAATCATGGAAAATATTGAGAAATCAATTTATTATTTCTTTCACTCTTGGCTCATGTTTTCTCATGAGTGCCTATATATATATATATATATATATATATATATATATATATACATATATATATATATATATAGATAGATAGATAGATAGATATACACACATATATATATACATATATACATATAAATATAAATATATATATATATATATATATATATATATATATATATATATATATATATATATATATATATATATATATTACTGATGGATTAAAATATCCATTATATTCTATACATGAATAAATAATTACAGAAATCCTCCTCTGGAGCGTAATAACGTACGTTTGCAACAAAATTTGCCACACTCAAATACATTATGTATGGATTATTCGTCACTCGCTTATATATCTTTAGACCACCAGTTTATATACATTGATTCGTTAGAATAAATTCCTACTTAAATACTTGGAGGAACATCAGCACAATCGCAACCTAATTTGACGAGGTAGTTCCTATTTTTCTCTTTAAATCTACAGCACTCTTACCGTCCACACTTATCAGCGGCTCTATAGGCACAGTTTTTCCGCTGGGTCATACACTCGCATGCATACCATCATCTTTTTAGTAACCGATTAAAAAATCATATTTTTCCCTCAAAAGCTACCGGATTTTTACATTGGGTGAGAACTGACGAATTTATTATTCGGCAATAAACATTATATTAAAAAATCGCGTCCATCCTTCACAAAGATTGCTAGCTCTCTACACGAAACAATCGTTTTATAATACTTAAACCAACGACACTAAAGCATAAATGTTCATAATCGTTATTTTAGGCGTATATATATATATATATATATATATATATATATATACGCTCTCTGTTACGTACACAAACATCACAACGAAACTAACCCTCTAGAAAACCACAAACATAACAGTTAGCCTTCTTTTTTTCTTAGATTCTCTGTACTAAACAATCATCGATGTTATTTTTTTTTATTTTAGTTCGTTTTAAACAGGTAGTTCGCGTTTCCGTTCTTTTACTTTTTTTTTTTACCTGAATTCTTTGTAGAAAACACCATAAAAATAAAATCCCTAAAATAAATAACATTTACGGTTAGCCTTGCTTCTTTTATTTACACAGTAAACTACAATGCTTGCCTCTAACATTTAATCATAATCGTAAATTGACATTTTATATACATCAAAATCTCCACATCTATGGATTTAAACCTTTAAACTATCTGTTCCTTACTATTTTTGAAATGTGTTCCTGTGTTTGGGAGGATTTCTGCGTGTGTGTGCGTGTGTGTGTGATTGACATTGTTTGTAGGTGGGTTGCTCGTGTATGCATCCGTGGTTGTCTAAATGTTTGCGCGTTAGTGCTTATTTTGAGTGTGCGTGTTTGCATGTTTTACGTGTCTGCACGATTTTGTTTGTTCATGTGCTTGTGTTCGTCGGTGTGTATTTGTGTGTTATGCTTTGTGTGTGGGTGTGTATGGTTTATGTGCGTCTGTTTGTGCGTTCACGTTTCTGTGCATGTGTTGGTTTTCATGTTTGCATGTGCGTCCGTGTTTATGGGTTTAGTGATCCCTTTTGTTTTTTGTGCGTGTGAATGTTTTTTAGTGTGCTTCCGTGTGTGCTTGTATTTGTGCGTGTGTGTGTGTGTGTGTTTCTTTGCGTGAGTGAATGCGTTTTTCGGTAACCCTTGTGTGTTTTTTTTAGTTTTGTGCCTCGTCTCATGTTTGTGTGAGCGTGTGTAGGCATGTGTTCGTGTTTTGTGCGTGTGTATGTGTGCGTATGTCTCAGACATACGAATCAACTTAATAATTGCGTCAACCAGACTCAGGCAAGGCAACGCGTCGCCGGGGGGGCACAGCAAACATGTAATATCACAGAGAGATACAGAATAAATATTATATGTAATATGTAAAAATTACAGAGTTACAAAATAAAATAACCCTTGAATGCAACATATAAATATTGCAGCGAGATATAATATATCCATTATATGTACGCAGACGCATATATCTCATATATATATATATATATATATATATATATATATATATATATATATATATATATATATATATACATATGTATATATATATGTATATATATATATAGAGAGAGAGAGAGAAAATGAGAGATAGACAGACAGACACGCAGACAGACAGATGCGTCTGTGTTTATATAATTGATATATTGTTGCTTTCTGTAATGAAAATGTCGCAAATTCTGAAGTCATAATACATTAACCTATTTTCAATTGCTGCATTTTCTGTAATAAAATAAATCATGTTAGTTTTAATATTGATTTAAATTATTAATTCTAATTTAGAAAAATGTATCGGTCCCCACGAAATTATTCGTATTCTTAATCATTATACATATTTAAATGTTTTTCGACTTACAGAAAGAGAAATGTTAACGCTCATTTACATATTATTTAACGCTAGATATGGTCTGTTTTATATTAATGATTTCTGATAATAGATCGTAATTTATATCGACTCAAATTCATCTTACATTCTTCATGAAAACAGAAAAAAATGATGTTAAAAATGAATCTATTAGAATATCCACTGGTATTATATTCTCTATAAATTTTACCTCTTTATGTTTTAATAGGAAGACGATATGAGTGAATAAAGTCCACCGAATTTTTACCCTTGTATATTTTTCTTGTGATTCAAGTCGGTGAAATCAGCCATATTTTTATCAACTCCATTGTGTTCCTGCTTTAATTGGGGACCTATCGCGGTGCACCGGAAGCAAGTTTCATATGAACACCTTGCTGTAACAACAGTCAAATCTAGATTGCGCCGTAGTTAACCTACTGTTGAGAATGGCTTGCATTAAAGTTTAATATGCAAAAGTCAAGCGATGTGCTTCATTTGTGCTATAAACAGTAGGTACTTTAGTATATTTTCATGAGCATGAAATATCAAGCGTCTACTTTCTTAGTTATATGCCTGGCCTTATGGCTTGTTTGGTGATGAAAGCTTGAAAAGTATAAAATAAAAAAGGTCAAGTGTCATTGGTCTAAGTATGTTTTAGAAAAACATTTATTTTGAACGCATCCTTACTCTATCAGGAAATCTACTGTTTGATTTGTATGTTGAACTTTTCGGCTTGTGTAATTATGACACTTCCCAATGCACTAATGATATTTGCTTGTGTGAGGCATAAGGTTTAGTCGAGGACGCATATTTTTCTAACATCGGATTATTCGATTATGGATTATCGATACTTATCCGAGACATTCCGAAACACAAAACCTATCTAAGCAAACTGCAAGGTATATTATGGTCCTTCGTGGGAATTTTCATAAAAATCAATCCAGCTGTTCTGGAGTCCATTAGAAACGAACTCACACACATACAAATTTTCTTTCATATAATATTTAATATATATGCATTTTAAATGAAGAATACGCTTAAGTTTATATTATAAAGTAATATGGGTAATGATTTTTTCAATAGTGTGTTTGATACAATGCAATATCCTTGTCTTTTTACTGATTGTCGAAGTGTTTCAAAAGTAGTCCCTTTATATAGTAGAACGACAGCAGTTATGATTGATAAAAGATGCGTAGCAATAGTCTAATAATATGAACCGCTTTCGACATTTTACCATAAATTATTTTTTCTCTGGTCAGAATTAAATATTTATACAAATATTCGAACTTCAAAATTTCTATTTTAATCGACCTACATTTATCATAAATTTAATGGGAAAATATCTTGATCTTTTGTATGTTATGTGAATTAATATTTTGAGAATTTAGTTTTAATTTTTTCTGAGAGTGCATATTAAGTAATCGACATTTTAAGAAGTAGAATAAAGGTATTATATAAAGATCGACAATTTTGTATGAAAATGTTTTAATGACGACTTTAAGGGACTAGCGTAAACTTTAAACTGAATGTTGTGTAATTACCTTCTGACTGAGGTTTTCCTGTCTGAAAGCGATGTTTCACGGGGCAACAACTTGTCTGGAGAGTCCTCCCTAAAGACGTCAGGCTCTCAAAATGTAATTTGATATTGCGGGATAACCTATCTTGTAATTTATTGATCCGCCCGCTTATTTTTCACCCGTTTATAACCACATCGTCGCTTTGATATTTTTTTAGTATTATCTCTCTATTTAAAGTACTTTATAGTTAAAAACTTACCATCGTTCGGGTGATTTTGTGTTCACATATATGTAACTATTTGCTTTCTCGACAACAGTACGCTTGCATTAATCCATCAGTTAGTGTGAGTTGTACACGGAAAAAAGCAACGAGAAGCAAATTCTCATTCTGTAGAAATATAAAATGAACATTTTGAAATATAAAATGAACATGTTAATAAATTTCTAATTACACTGAGTGTTTTGGAAGAAATCGGAAATATGTAAAGACAAAAACTATAACGCACTTGAATTACTGCAGGAAAACAAATTTTTAGAAACCGAATTCAAATTGCACATAATAAAACGACTATTTAAGAAGGAGAGAGAAAGACAGAGTGAGGGGGAGAGAGAAAGAAAATAGGGCAAAAAAGAGTGAAGTTTTCATACAAGACTTTGCTAATATTTGCTGGGAATTGCTGTGAGGATAATTATTTGATTGTGATTACTTGAACTCAGTTTTATAAAAGAGTAGTAATACAAAATAAATTAAATCCAATCTCAATGTTAAATCTCTGATAATGATTAACATTTGTATAAGGAAATAAAACAAAAAAATAAACATTACTTTGGAACAATAAAGGGGGGAAATCAATCGTGAATTCACACAAAAGAAAATGTTTGAAAAGTTGACGACAAAAAAGAAATACGAATTAGAAAGCAATCATTAATTTCAAGAAGAAAATAACAGAGTACAAATGTAAAATCCAAAACAAAACAATTAAAGGTGTGAATTGATTTATTTTCCCTGTTTAAATAATTGTTTTGTCCGTTTGTCAAACCGGCGCCAGTAATGCTGAACAGATTTACTAATACAGGCAAAGACGTGTAACTTTGAAGTTAAGGAATTAGCAGTCTTTGAAGATATTTTCAAATTTATTGAAATATCACATGACATATATTACTCGTTCGAAAATTATAGTTTCACTATTATCAAAAACAGAAATAAACTCTTTGGAAATACATATCACATATTATATTTTCAGATATGATGTTCGTTAAGAGAATGCAAAATTACATACTATAAAAATATTTGTCAAAATCGGAACCTAAGTTTTTATCTGTAAATGTTGATATTAATTAGCGAAAGCTACAAGTTGCTTTGCAAGTTGGCAGCTTAACGTTCATCTGTAACTATAATAATGCTCATCTACTTGTGACCTGTACAACGTAGACACTGGTGAGCAAACTGAGTCCGATTTCATATTTTAATTGAACAGATTGTGTTTTCGACTCGTTTTTCAATGATTACTTATCTGCAATACACAATAATCAAAGGCAGTCATTGTGTTAAACTTTAACTTCATATCATGTTTCGATATCACAATGTTAATTGTAGACGCTTTATAGTACTACATAAACCAATTAGAATTCCTAGATTGTATTGTTTAAATTTGTTATATCATGTTGATATGATGTACTTATCTAGGTGGGTGTGTTTTCTAGCTGTGTATTTCCTTTCTTTTTTATGTTGCTAAGGCCGTGAACGTTTAGCTTATAAGTCTGTCTTAACAGCTGTGCTCATCTTGTGTCTTTGTTAGGGCGTGCGTGTCAAAAAAATATAGCAACATATACATAACGCCCTACCTGTCTTCTGCTGGGCCTCAACGCGATTCGCCAACGTCTTTGCGGAGCTGATTCTATTACAACAAAATCATGTAAGAGAGGAACCCAAAATGAATGGTTGTTTTTTATATATTTTTTATTTACTTCCAGGCGTTTCGTCACAACAGACTGGAGTACATGACAGTCTTTCATTTGGAAACCATCACCCTTTATGGGGAGCCTGCTTATACAATCTCGTTTCTTCGGTGTCTTAGAACAAACTCACTAAACTTTATTCAGATTATTCAAAATGGAACTCTGACATGTCAGATCCGGTCCCGGTTTGCATATTTTTCGATATAACTTGATCGGTCAAAGAGTTTGATTCATGGCACAGCATGAACTTTTAACCATTTCTGCACCTGCATTTTCCTCAGCTAATCCTTTCCCATGATTCAAGTTATTGTTTACTTCGCTAGATATAGAGACAATTATAGAAAGAGATAAATGTATAAACTGATAACTGAATAAATATGTTCTACACGCCGTGCCAGACTATTACAAAAATCAAGTAACTGTGTTAATTCATATATTTCCCTTCGGAGATTTGACTTTTTAAAAGAGTATTATTCATACATGAAATAAAATCCCCCTCAATTGCGTATACTTATTTCTTCTTGTCAGCATAAGTTAGAAATAATATTATATACAATGAAGACACATATTGCACGGTCAGATCTGAAGTACATATACTAGTTATATTCAGATAATGCTTTCAGAAATGTTATTTCAAATCACTTTAGTTGGGTCTCCAGATTATTATATCCAATTGTGTATTAATGTCATGTTTTTATGTATGTGTTTTCAGGGTACTTTACTCTTTGTCTGTTTTTGATGGGATATTCTCAACCAACATATATTTTAGTTAAACCAATATAGAGTGTTATTTCATATTTAAATTTTAAAAAAATCCATATTTCTCCTCTCATTAAAACAGAAATGTCATGGGACAGCGTTTTATTTGAAACGAAAGCATTTTATGAAATAAGTTAGCAACTCCTCCGCGATTTCATCAAAATATTAAACTTTAACATTTCGTCATTGAAAGAGTTACTTTTTTCATATAACATTAATTATTTCATAAGTTTATATAAAAAAAACAACAATATTTTTATAATATTAGCAAAAAAATATCCGCATAACGCTCTTTAATTAGATTTGTGAAACTAGACAATATCCGGCTTCTTTAGTTAGAAAAAAAAAACTGGATAAGCGGTAATAATTATTTTTCGACACTATATCTGCAATATAGTTTGCATTAATACATATATTACATCTGAGACAATCAATTTTTTTGAAAGAATAAATATCGCTCTCCTCCACTTTTTTACTTATTTTTTTCCATGATTAATGACGATCAAAACAAACAAAAAATATTAAAAACCAATTTATTTTAGTACGATCAGTAAGATTACAGAATCTATTAATATAATTTTATAAAAATTAGAGAACACTTTAAAAATATTGAACCATATAGCGACAGGAAAAGAGTAGTTGTCATTTGCAGGGCTATGACAACAACATATTCTTTTAATGGTTTTGACTCTGCGTTGATATATTATATGATGTTAAATAGAGTGTTGTTGTTCCCGGTTGATTAACTGTGTCGCATATATACCCGCGAGTCAAAACAACGAAGAAGACATGCTGTTTACATAGCTCTACTCATTTGTATTCTATTTGTTCATTACAAGTGTATGGTATGTGTAGGTTTCACTGATAAAACGAATGTATACATATCTCTTTATGTTACGTAATATGGTGTCAATTCGCTCTGGTTATTTACTCTGCGGAAATAGAATTTGTTTATTGTTCGAAAAAGATGAAAACAGGAAATTAACTCAAACGACTCTCTGTGTGAGATTAATATCTCATTTTTCTTATCGGCCATTCTGTCTTTTTCTGCGACTGAATGCGAGACAATAGTTACTAATTATATATATATATATATATATATATATATATATATATATATACACGCGATTCTTTTGGAACTTACCTGTTGGATTGGAAGTTTTTAATTCGACCGTGTTTGGATCTTACCATTCTTGGATTTTTTACCATTCACCGGACTATCCATTCATGTGAAATCTTTTTATCATTTTTTTCTTTTTCCTCCTATTCCCCTTACCTCACCCTTTTTTTAACCAAGTAAGATCTGTGACTTACTTGTGGTTTCATTAAATACTTTTACATGAAAAATCCGATCCTGCATTTTGCTAATTCCTGCCTTCTAATGAGAAGAGGAGTATTTTCTTCGAAACTCCGCGGATTAACGACTATCCACTTATCTTGTGCTTCCCTTTTAAAATTAAATATGTTTTAACTCTTTTTCAAGATGTTTTTAACATGTTTTATTAATCATTTGTTCATACATACATATATATATATATATATATATATATATATATATATATACATCTGTGTGTGTGTGTATATACGAGGTATGTTCAATAAATAATGAGAAAATGTCAAGAGAGATAATATTTTATTTTTCATAAGCTTCCATTGCCTCCTTCAAAATAATTACCTCCTGCATCTTCACACTTCCTTATGCGTCTCCTCCAATCCTGAAAGACCTACTCCGCCCTTCCTCAGGAGTTCCTTCAAGTAATTGTCCTATGCTTCTTTCAGCTCCTCTGTTTTATGTCTTGGAACAGGAAGAAGTCGCATGGGGCTAGGTCAGGGCTGTAGGGTCGGCGTTGTACCTTTTTGATTCCCCTGTAGGGCATCCAGTTGGTCATCAGTATTTACTGGTGGCATGTGGCATTGTCCTCGTTTAACTACTACTGACAACTGTTTCACTGATGTGTTCTCTTCTTCCTCATTTTCTTTCTGAACATTTTTCATAACAGTAAGTTATTGTTCGTCATTGTCAGTTTGACCCTGAGGAACCCATTAAATATGACTGGTTCCCTGGAAGTAAAAGAAATGAATGAACATTACCTTCTCTTGTGACCTGCTTATCTTTGCTTTTTTAGGCCTGGAGGAGGAAAGGTTCTTCTACTGGCACATTGACGTTTGCTCTCAGGGTCGTAGGTGAAGACACATCTCTCGTCGCAAATCAGTACCTTATTCAGGAGACACACACTTTGTGGAGATCCAGATCTTCGGTCAGAAATCTCCGACTGTGTAAATACTAATACCAACAGCTTCAGATATCATCTTCAGAGTTATCCCTCGGTCTTGCATCACTAATCTTCACATTCCGTCAATGTTGTTGTCCTTGTATGCACTGTTCGTTGCTTCAGATTTGGGTTCATCCTCCATCTGTTCATTTAATTGGGACATTTTTAAACGAACGATAGAAAGCTGTTTGACTCATCTGTTCATCCCCATTGGCCTCCTTCAACATTCTATAAAATGTTTGTTTGATTTTCTTAATTTTAACAAAAGAATAATGGCATAACGTTGTTTCCTATTTCACTGCATCTTGCCCACTGTTCACAGATTGACAAAACTGATCAGACTTATACCAAAATAAACACCGCAGCGATCAACCCTACAATGAACGGAAGTTGTCAGTAAATCATTTTGTAGACTATATATATATGCACTTCACCATAAAGTAGCAGTTTGATCAAATCATACCTAATGTATCTCCTGAGATTGTCTCATTACTTAATATAGCATACCTTGTATAAACAAATACGTACGATTGTCAGAACAGTATAAAAGATAGAGGTGTTATAAGACATGGCTTGAATTCCTAAAAAGGCCACTTATTAGATTAGCAAGTTTGTCGTTCATTCTATCCAGAACAGAACGAGTGACCCGAGTGAGACGTCCTAAAATGTGACAGCATTATTAAGTTTTAGCTTATACTGTCCTAATATGCTCATTTCTCAACTTGAAAATAGAAGTGATTGAATACAAACGAATACTAAGGCGGATGAGAAGTTTGTTAAAATAGTAAATATTTAAAAAATAATGGAGCCGATTTCATCAAGCATAATGTACACTTAGAAACGCAATTAAAAAAAATGTGCTATCGCTCATCTTGAGTTGGTGACGCTTAAGTAAAGACAAGTTAAGAAAGTGCTTCATATTTTACTTTCATTTGCTTCAACAATTATATATATATATATTTAATGAGTAAAACTATGAACACTACGCTGTCGTTTTAACCTAGAAATACCTAACATCCAGATTTAAGCAGTTGGGTTTAATCCTTTTATGATATAAGCGGGTACCAGCCCACTTTATATTCACTGCTTTCATTACACGTACGCTACATGTACAACGGGAATTAATGACTGTATGTTTTATATGAGACGCGATACAAAACTTAACAGATATTGTAAATTTTAATCAAGCTTGACTAACTACAGCAAATAACATGAGGTGTTGCGTAAATTTCTGTTTGTATAAGGGTTGTTAGCAACTACTTTAGGTTGTATATCATGCCATTTCTGAGGAGTATTTCGGCTATCTAAATCAATAATATAGTATACATACGCAAATATTTAAATCACATTCACGAATGCACTGAAAAATATACGTTTCTCAAACCTATTAATAGCTAGTCTGCAATAGTAATCTATATACACAATCATTTTATAGTAACGGTATTTTTTTATGATATGGCTGAATTATATATATATACACGTTTGACCAAGATCAGAAAATGCTTGTTTGCCTCTATCAGCTCTTTAACCATATATGAGTTAATTGATCATATCAAGCAAAATAATCTTTAGCACATTAGAACAAAATATTGCAATAGTAATATACAGTTTCATTTATTTTTAATTTCAAAAACATTATGAAAATAAACAGGAATCCTTACTTTAACATGTGTGTTTGATTCTTTCAAATAATTATATATGTTGTCATTAAACTGACTTGCAATCATTAAAATAGAATAGTAAAAAACAATAAGTCGAATATTATTTTAGTAGTGCACTGTTGAGGATTATTTTTCTAAACATATTTTGAAAAAAAATTCAGTTAATTTTCTATTAAGTAAAACTTATTACTAACTTAACACTTTAGAATTTGTCAGGTTTTTTTACGCAAGTAAATAAATAGGTTCCATTTGACATATGTACTATCAAAGACTCCTTTTTATGACGCTCTTAACTATACTGTATAGATTAACTATATTTTTTATTGTCTTAATGACTCATGGTAAAAATAATCTTATACTCACAAAAAAATAAAACAGTTCGTGGAAATAAGATCTAGCTTTCAGTTCAATATATTTTTGTGTTTCATAACATAATATTTTGCGAAAAAGCAATCAGCATGTGTATATGTAAAGTTACACATTTCTGAATTTGTTATAACTATAGTTCAATTACTAGATTATTTTGTTCTTAAAACCATTGTCAGGATCATTGCTTTTTTCTGGTTTTATAAGAAAATATTTTTACTATAAAGTAATATATTCCTACAAGATAATAAAAATATAATAAAATAAACACATTTTCTACCTTATACTAAAGAAGTGATCTTACAAAAAATATGTTGAGTTACGAGTACACAGCCATGATTTGTAAAGCGAATCTGCAATACTTAAACTAATGGACTGGTTGTATCGACATTTACCTATCACCAATAAAAAGGAGATTTAAAAATGAGAGTATGAAATTCACAAGTGGTACCCAGTGGCATATATATATATATATATATATATATATATATATATATATATATATATATACGTATGTATATATATATGTATGTGTGTGTGTATTAGGGGTGTTAAATACGGTAGGCTATTGCAAGTCTTGCAGGGAGATGTAAAGGTGTTATTTAAAAAAGCCGATATATTAAACAAAAAAAAATATTGCTAATATGGCGACCACTGGATGTTGAGAATGTTCACATAAAAAAAATGAAATATGTGAATTAAATGGCACAGTAACAGTTTCCAATCACTCTTCTAAACTAGGACGTTTCAGCTGACGTAACTCCCAATATTCTTCAGTTAAGTCTCCTTAAATGATTGCGAAATTTCCAGAAAATACAGCAAGTCAACTTCTTGAATTTAACACGCTAATATCATTTTCCTAGGATGTGTTCGATGACAAGATAGTTTTTGGCAAGGCATTATTCTATGGAAATGAAATAAGAATCAAAACAATGAATAATTTGAAAATCTTTATCGCGTTCTAAAGTGGGAAACTTGAATATAATTCGTTCTCACTTATTTCACTGCACGAGATAGAAATAGCGAAAAAAAAGAGGGACCGAAAGAACGATAAAGGGGACAATAATATAAAGCACATTAAAAATGCATTTGCAATTTATATTTGCGATAACCCCGAGATATTGCATGTTGATGGCCGGTCGAAATCATTTATTTCCAGAGCGCACATGAGAATAGTAATTAATTTTAAGATTTGTAAAAAAAAAAAAGAAAGAGACGAATAAAACACGTGCGACTTTGCGTCTGTATTTAAACCAGCAAACGTGCGCCCAGTCGTATCTGTGTATGTTTATGTGTGACCGTTTACATGAGCATGGAGACATTTTTACTGAGTCTATTTTACGTGTGTGTGATCGCTTCTACTGGTGTGTGATTGCATACAAGTCTGTATTTAAAATATATATGCAGGTGTGTCGCAAACACGTGTCTATATGTGTGTGGGCATGTTTTGTGTGTCTACTTGTTAATGCGTGAGAATATGTTTATGCGTTCTCTTCTGTGTGACAATGGTTGTGTGTGTGTGCGTGAGCGCGTGCGCGCGCGTGTGTGTGTGAGTATATCTGTTCCTCCATCTGTGACAGAATCTTTGGACGTGTTGTGCATGTTGCTACGTTTACAAAAACGTCGTAAGAGGAGAATACATAAGTAGGACGTAGAACCTTGCAAACTCAATAACTCGCACTAGATATTTAAATACATGAAATTCACGCGGGTATTTTTCTAACACATGGACATATTACTAAGAAGAAAACAGGGAACTACTGTTACGGAATTTCAACTTGAAATATACAAAAGTGGGGTTATATTCAGAAAATATTAGAAAATACGATCATGAAGGTAAATGAAAAGAAAGGTGTTCAAATTATAAACTAACAGTCGCTTATTAATTCTCCTTTCTGCCCATTTTGTCCATGTAATCAGTTTTAACGAGCACACTATTGAATATTGCTTTTGTTGAAAGAAACTATTCATTAGTTGCCTGATGATATATTCCTAACCCTCTTAAATTCATTAGTTATCACTCTTGAATAAATTAAGCCTGATAGAATGTATATATATAATGGATAAAATGTATCATCCAATAAAAATGCACGGAGCTTATGTTGTTAGCTCTCTTCATCTACGTTGTGTATTATTCAAACTGCCTTGAATTCTTTTTAATTAGCTATCTAGACGGCACACCATAACCCGCCGGCAACACTTATATGGTGTATTCTAGTTTCACAATGAATTATACTGAAGTTGTTTCTTAAGAAATGCATCGTAATTATTTTTAATTGAAATAATCAGAAAGCAACTATAGGGCAGTTAAACAATTAAAACCATCTATATTTTGTGCTCCAAAATTTATTTTCCTACTTAATCACGAGCAATGTTAATGCGCATTTGCCCAGGATGGGCTGATGGCTATTCATGAGTGATATGAGCGCACTTTGTAACTCATATCACTGTCGCCCCTAACTTTGCAGACACTAAGTGCATTGACTTTATAAACATCAAGCAGACGCCGAGAGTGTTGATCAATTTAATGCACTTCTTACCTAGAGGAATCCATTGATGTATCAATGTGTCATGATCGTGTTGGTTTTCAAAGTTTCACACCGAAATGCCACTTTCAGCTCATAAAAGCAAAAGTTCAATAATCAATTTGCAAACACTTGTTACATATTCGTATAGAATAAAAATAATCAAAGAACAAACATTGTCGATATTTTTAAAATCTTCACTTAAACACTTTCATTTGCCTTACCCCTTACTTAACAAAACGTCTTACGAAAAAAACCCCCAAAAACATGAACTTCAGTTCTCCATAGTCAAGTGATTTTTTTTGTGTGTGTTTTGGAAGCTTTAATTTACTCTGGACATCTATAAATAAGTTTTCCAATTTATTATGGATTATCAACTGATTTTACTGGACTCTGTTTGAAGTTATGTTGTCCTGACTTTTACCGTCATTTTCTTTGGATTTTTACTATACCCTTTTTTCCTATTCCTGTTTCACTATCCTTTTACATTCCCAATAAAAGCCAATACCCGTTTAATAGCATTTCTTTATGCAAGTATGATAAAGGTCATATTTGTAGTTTCCTTATATATATTAACCTGCAAAATTTATTGTATATTTTGAAAAACTCTTACCTCGGATTGAAAGAATTTCATTTCTCGAAACTCTAGATTTGACATAAACGGTATTGAGGTTTGGGAGAATCTTATTAATCGGTTTCCGGCCAGAAATTTGGCTGTCAAAGGGGTAAACGTTCAACGATTTGACTTTTGAAAATCCACATAACTCCTCTGCTAATTTTTCGTCGCAATACTTGAAATTTTAGATGTAGTTTACTTGGATACGGATCTAACTTTTTAATTTTATTTGAGCGCAAAACTATAAATGTTAAGTGGTGAAAATGGGGGGGTCAAAGTAAAAAAAATATATTTAACCCTGCTGTCTCTACCAATTTTTGATCGTAACACTTGAAATTTTTCAGAAAGTGTATTCAGACACTCGGAATGTTTGGCTGATAAAGGGTCAACTTTGAAACGATTTTACATTTGCGGTCTCTAGCTAACTATTCAGCCAATTTTGGGTTAAACATTTTAAATATTACATAAAGGGTATTTAGGCATGCAGCAAGTTTTTTAATAAGTCTGAAGGCGAAAATTGTCTGACAAGAGGTAAAAGTTTCAAGAGTTAACCTTTGCAGACGCTATCAAACTTCTCCGCCAATTTTGGGTCTAAACACTTGAAATTTTAAATTTAGGATACTTGGGCAAGTCCAACGTTTTAATATATATATATATATATATATATATATATATATATATATATATATATATATATATATATATATATATATATATATATACGTTCACACACACACACACACACATATATATATACATATATATATATATATATATATATATATATATATATATATATATATATACATATTTATATATAAAGTCATGGTCAGTAAATGTGGCCAGGTTGAACGGCTAGTAAGTTAATAAAACATTTTAATATACTCTTAAAAGAAACAAAAAGTTTACTTGCTTAATCCCTTCATTATTTGAGTATTTAATGATTTTATAAGCATGAAAAATTAATAAATCGGTCGAGAAATTGTGACAAACAAATGTTATACTATTTATATAAGTTTATAGAAACTACGTATTTTACATTGTTAATAATAACAAACTATAGTATTCAGAAAATTATAACAACAACAACAACAACAACAACAACAACACCAACAATAATAATAATAATAATAATAATAATAATAATAATGATAATAATAATAATAAGAAGAAGAAGAAGAAGAAGAAAAAGAAGAAGAAGAAGAAGAAGAACTAGCGAGATTTGTGGAAATTCAACAATGGGTTCATTCGTATGTAATATATTGATGTTAGCATTCTATAGATGTCACCGTAAATAGAGAATGTCTGATGAGCGTGTATCTCATTCATTGACACTACAAAGTATTTATCTTATCTAGTAAGAACGCCCACCTTGGCCGGGTATAAAGTACTCTTAAATATGATATTTATTCTTTTAGGTGTCGTGTATATTATCATAATGTGAATGTTGTATCGATTTTTATAAATCATAAAGGGGCGAGTTCATAAATTAAAAATAAAATATCAACCTGACAAGTGCATCAGCTTTAATCGAAACCGAAACTAAAACTGATGAATATATATATATATATATATATATATATATATATATATATATATATGTACACACACATATATATGTATGCGTATATATATACATATATATATATATATATATATATATATATATATATATATATATTGTGTTCCTTTAGCTATACTCGAAATCGAAACTTATGAAGAATTCGTGGTAAAACTTTGTATAAAAAATAGATGTATTAATGCCATTGTCTATAATCGAAACTAAACCAACACTTATCAGGAATTATAAAAAAAATACATTATTGAGTGCCATAGCAACAATCGAAACCAGAGCCATAACTTATAACGAATTCTTGGTAAAATTATTAAATACAAGATATTGAAGTCCATAAAAATTAAACGAGAATCACTCGGATATACGCACGGCACACAAAATAATTAACCCACACGCTTTCTTATTAATTTATAGTTGTTGTTGTTAATTAATGTTCTTCTTCTTCATCATCATCTTATTCTTATTCTAATTATTATTATTATTGTTGCTTGACTTATTTGTACTATTTGGTCTACTATTCTAATAGCATTGACAAAATTCAATTACCGTAACCATCTGTATTTATTTATTTGTCTCTGTCGCAATCAAATAAAAAACCAAGAACAAAGATAATATTTGCATTTATGTACGAAAAGACGGCACTGTAATTTGACATTTGGTAGACGCATATTGAAGTTTTACAAAAAAATAAAAATAAAAAATGAAAATAACTACAAAGGTGCCACCATTTTCTCCTACAATGCAGAAATTCCGGGCGGCTCCGATGTATTCATAAATTGTATTCTCTAAACTAGTTTAATTAAATTCACTTTGTTCAATTAATACTTTGGACTAGATGGTTATATATCGCTTATGGTGTTCTTGTGTTTGGTGTACAATAGATGAAATTATAATATAATATTCTTCATTTTAAACAAATATCTCTCTATATTAGAACATATGTTTTTTTATTAACATTATTTGTTCATATCCTATTTTGTTAATATATTCAAGCATATTACGTGTTTCGTCTTTCATTTCATTAAATTTAAATTTCCCCCTCATCTCACTACATCGCTTAATAATCTGTCGCAAATTATTTCAATCATTACAAAGACAACACATAATCGAGCGCCTTAAAAATGCTCAGCTCCTTGTAATTTCCTCCCCTGATTATTCACTCTGTGCCTTAAAGGTTTTTCGCTACTTTTTTCATCCGCTTCAACGCGAAACATGGAATACTTGATAAGAAATATGCAAATCAACTTCAATTAGTTTGCATTAAACACCCCTGAAATACGGGGTTATACAATTAATCCTAAAGAAATAAATCAATTATACAAACAGAACAGTTTTGTAACAACTGCATATATATTTACCTAAAATAATATATAACCCGGAAAACAGTGTGCTTAAAATTGTCTTACATCTTTTAATAAAATCTATTAATACTCTTTAGTCTAGAATACGTCTAAAAATTAACGCTATCACTTAGGAGTTAATAAATTGAAAAACAGAAAATCTAGTTTAAGTAACCTCTAATATCTATAGGTAAGAAATTTGAAAGTACAAAGTGCTAATCTATATAATTATGAAATTCAAATGACCTTGTAACGAGTGGTGTAAACCATTTTCCGGTTTACGACATCCGCTTATGAATGCGAACATAAAGATTAACCCATAACAACGTAAACAAATCAACACAAATCGCTTCTTTTGCAGATTTTGACCTGCGCACTTAAATATTAACGTTATTATTTCGAAATTATTATTTAACATGGGAAGAGTGGGGGTGTTTTGGAACTATTCTTTATTACAAATATGCGATCGCTATTTTCGTACAAGTAAACATCTTTAACACGTTGCCAAAATAAGAGCAGTTGTAGTACTAATACTACTCTCTATATGTCCCTTTTCCTTCCTCCCTTCCTTTTTTATTTTTTGTTTATGTTTTTAGATACAAAATAGTTATGTGAGAACTGTGAATTTGTTGACACATTTACTAATCTGTTTCAATATAATTTTTATTTTATTTTATTTATTTAGGAATTATTTTTTCAGGTTTTATTAATTATTTTTGTTTTTTTAGAGTTTAAGTTTCTATAACTTGGTTGAAGGATTCCAATATGGGTTTTCGTTCTTATATTTCGCATCGGCAGATTCATGTGCGTTTTTGCTGCTAAATGACTTTCGTCGGCGTTCGATTCGTAGGAAAATCATGTTTAATTTTCGATTTTCGAGCGATTATTCGGGACAAGAGATATATTTACACGAATAGTGAGGATATTTTTCACGTGTGAGTGATCCATCCGTGATTTTTAATTTTAACCTTATGTAAGTGACCATTTTTATCCTTTTTATAAAAACTACGTTATATTGTCTATACATACATGCACATATATATATATATATATACCCACATACACACAAACACACACACACATATAGATTGATAGATAGATAAGCTGCGATACTTTGTATATTATTTGAATAATGAATACTTGCATACATACGTGTTTCACGCACACAAATTTTTAAATGTAAAAACTGCGAGGTTAAATGATTATGCTAATCTTATTAACATGTTATAAAAGTCGTTATTTCTGCCGTAACTAGTCGGCGGAACAGTGATATCACTGTAACCACCACAGCAAGAAGCAGTTTCTTTAATCTGTGTTGCTAACAAAACGGTATTTCATGAAATACATTTTGTTGCAATATATACCTATGTGTGAAACACCTTGGGATTCGGTTGCTCCGCTGTGGACTATTTTTTTGTACAAAGGCGTCGCCACTTATTAAGGTCACTTGTGGATGCGGGTAAAGGAGTGTCCAGGGAAAATAACGTAATATTCGTAAGTAGTGAAAAGTAGGTAAATTGGATTACTTAAGAGGATGGCTAATCAAGAACTGTTTCACGTTGAACTTGAAGACACACACATTATATTCTTTGAAAAACCGAGACAGATTTCGACAGGCGTGCATTTCTAGGAGAAAAAAAACTTTATTCCTGGAATCTAAACTTAAGTTTAGGAATATATAAAGGGTGGGAGGGAAATTATTGATAGTGGTTAAACCTAAAGGGTGGTCAAAAAGTCAGGTAACATGTTAAAGGTAGAAAAAACAATATGGTCCATTATAATCTCTATTCGTTTAATATTATTTGTTTAAATATTTGAGTGTAATATATAAACTTCCCCTCCTGATTTCTGGCTTTGGGGCTATGTAAAGGATAGCGTTTATGGCAAGAAGCCATAAAATAGCGTCTTTAAAGTTATTTATTGAAGAGGAGATTGCGCGGATATCAGCTGACATGATTACACGTGTTACACAATCAGTGGTTAATCGCTTCCAGCGATTGATAGAGAGAAATGGACGACAATTAACAAAATAAACATATGTGTATTGCTAATATCGTTTTTCTTTAAAATTTTACCTGACTTTTTGACCATCCTATAGACGAGTGTTTTTTTTGTTTTTGTTTTTTTGTAAAAAGTCAGCTCTGGGTAACCATAGATTCGTGCTCAGACGAACACTTACCACCCCAAAATATGTTCGTATTTTAGTCAAATGACAACAAATACTTTACGACATTTTGTCTTATATATTAAATATCTGCTTATGAAATAATTATTTTTCAATCATTTTGTAGGAAATTTTATCTTTTCTAATGAAAATCGCATTAAACATTATTAAAAAGTTTGTTTGAGCTTTGAAAATTGTGACCCATATATATACAAGGGTCATAACTAAATAATATATTTATATTTTATTGCGTTCGATTGGATCTAAAGAGAACTGCAAATTAAAATTTGATAATGAAACTTCTACATAAGTGACCTTTAGGGACTGCCTAAACAATGTGAAAAAAATAAAGTATGATTCTGTGACGTCAGACTTTTGTTAATTATACGAACTATGGAAAAGAGGGAGCGACTCTTTAAAGCCTTTGTTTATCTTCTTCAAACTTTAATTAATAATTAAACTTTGTTATGATTTTGTCAGGTTTTAAGATTTACATAGTTTAATGATTAATAATATTATTAACATTTATATATTAAATATCAAATGCGGTTTTACGAGTGTTTATTTAGGTAACCATCGGTTTCCATACTTTTGCTCGGTAAAAATAGACAAACAAAATATAAGGGGGTATATAACATTTCTAATATTTGTCCAATAAAAGTTAAACCCCAGTTTTAATTTGGCGATAAAATAGCTGACAAGAGTCATGTTTGTATTAAAACTTATATTTAACAAAATTAAACACAATTAAAAATCTATGTTATAACGGAACATTTTGAAATAATGGAATTTAAATCGTTTAAATCGTTTAAAAATTAATTAATTTTAAGGAATTTTTATTTTTCTTGGCAGTTCAACTGATTATAGACTATATCAATTAGAAAACCGCAATTTAAATAAAAAAAAAATCATAATTATATTAAATTCATAGCATTTTTAATTGCGACTTCAAGGTAAGTTTTTGATCAATACGTGTATTTAATCTTTTACAAATTAAATATTTTACTTACATGAACTTTTATTGTTCGTAATAAATCGAAATCTCGATCGGTTTAAATATATTTTGTTCAAATTTCGAAAAAATAAAGAAAGAAAGAAAACTGCATTTTATATGTAATTCCATTCAAACATATATCATTATCGAACATTTGATGAGAATCTGACCATTAGTTGATTTTTGCTAGATTTATTAAACACGCCTATGTTTACACGGTCAAAATTCTTACTACCTGGGAACGTTCTTTTAAAGTGCCAGTTATGTAAACATAATTTTTGTCAGCCAATTTCATTATTTTCGTGCGATGAAAAACATTTAAAAAAGCATTACTAGTTTATTTTGACCTTTCTTCTTTTAAATGTTTCAAACGTTATATTGATTATATTAATTTATAATAAAGTTACATCGTTTTATGTATAGGTAGGGGTTCGTTCTGTGGTGAATTTTTTGAGGCGCTTACTAATCTTAAATTATATTCTCTCTTGCAGATATTGGCAGTATTAGAAAGCGACCTCGACGATGGTGATAATCTAGAAAAATTAAATGCAGATAACCTTGCTAGACTTAATCGTGCGGATCGGCCTTTGTAGGTTTTTTTTTTTTCAGTTTGTTTTTTCGTAAAAAAAAAGAGGCTTAACTTTTAAAACGACTCTCGTTGAACCTACGGCGTCACATATTCACAAATAATCCAAAATAGATTTCTGCATATTTTCTCTAAGTGATAATAATGCTTATGCAAACATTAATGTACGCTTAACTAAAAAAGAGTCTTAATTTTTTTTTTTTAAATCAACAAGAAAAAATAATTATGAAATAATATTAAATAATGAAATCTAAGAGGGGTAGACACGCGCTATTTAACCGAAGTTTTAAGAAAATTTAAAATTCAAAAAAGAATAATGTTGAATCAGATCGTTTTGCCCCGTTTAGCGTGCAAGATGATTCTTCGTACTCCACATCCTTTGACCTTCCATGCTATAATCCTACTATATCATGCAAGAAAAGGAGTGAAAAGAGAGAGTTAAAAATCCCAATAGATTATAATGTATTTATAATCGAGTTATATTCCTAATTATGCAAGGGATATTTTAAGTTGAGTCCCATTTGCCGTTGGCCCTTGCCTTACTGTCATCTACAACACTTACGTTCCATTGAGCAATTTAACAAAAATACAATAATACAGCGCTGGCAAAAATTTACAATAAATATATAAATTGTGAGAAAGGGGGTTTAGTAAGAGAGCTATCGTTTCTGTCTTTTCTTTTTCTCAGTGGAATTTTGGTATTGAAATCAGAAGGAGTAGAGGAATTGAGCACAATACAAAATATAATCTAATCAAGATGGCGGGGAGTTATAAAAGTTGGGAAATGTAGAGACGCATTAAACCGAAATATAAATGTGGTTTAAGAAAAAAAAAATGGTAAGAAATAAAGAGACGTGAAAATATTAATTGGAACGAATGATTACAAAAAGGGAAACGCTGCTACGAGATAAATGCGTAAATTATCGTTTTGTAAAAGCTTAGAACAGCAAAACAAAAAATTACGAAAAAAAAACAAAAAAGAAGTTCGGTTATATGAAGAGTTATACAACTGGTTTCATCGTATATCATTTGCCTTGTACAGTATACTATTTAAGTAAGTAAATGTGATTTTTGATATTGCAAGCAATAAAAGTCGCATGAGCTAGACAATTTTTAGAACGCTAACAATGACAGAGGCATTTAAATACACACATATACACACGCATTGCCCGGATGATTGGAGGTGTATGTTGAGCACAACAAGGGGTAGTGGGAAGGCAGGTTCGAACCCGTACCGCGAAGGAGGAAAAAACAAGTGAAAAACGTGGCACCTTCGCTGTTACGACCACCGCCATATCGTAGGTTACGTAGGATTGAATTAAGGCTAGATAATCGAAAAGATTGGATGACTTTCGAAAATATCGGCGGAAAAAGCGACCCCTCCTTGTAGATGAGTGCCCAGTGGAAATAAATTAATGTTTTTAGGCAAGTTTTCAGTATCTGTCATCTGAAAGGCCGAGTTTCAAGGCGATTCTTATATTGTGAAAATCGGCCGCCTCTGTCGAATGTTTTAGAAACACATGCAAATATACATACATACATTTATATATAGACAGCTCCAATTTTCGACCAAAACAGATTAACAAGCCTGTCCTATCTATGAATACACTTTATGTAAAATTTCGAATGTTTGGATCAGACATTTTCTGAATAATTTGGTAGAGACCGCAATCGTCGATTTTTTTTTATTTAAACCCTAATGTTATACCGTATCATTTATTGTTTTGGGCTCAAATCGAGTTGTAAAGTTAGATCCATGTTCAAGGAACATATATCTAAAATTGTAAGTGTTTATACCCAAAATTTTCTGAGGAGTTCTCAAAGGTCAAATCGTTGAACTTTCACCTCTTAACAGCAAAACGTCTGACCGAAAACCGATCCCAAAGATTATTCCAAATCTCATTACCCTGTATACCAAATTTCAAGTATGTAGCCTAAAAATATACAGAGTTAATGTGTAGGGAAATGTACATAGACAGACATATAGACAGACAGGCATATTCACTTATATATATATATATATATATATATATATATATATATATATATATAAGTGAATGTGTATGTGTGTCTGTCTGTCTGAGTCCATTTCCCTACGCAATAACTCGATCAATTTTTAGTCTACAGACTCGAAATGTGATACAGGGTACAGAGATTTGGGAAAATCTATGTGATCGGTTTTCGGCCAGAAAATTTGGCTGTTAAGGGGTCAAAGTTCAACGATTTGACCTGTGAGAACTCTACCAAACTCCCTCGACAATTTCGGGTCTAAACATTTGAAATTTTAGATATAGGTTCCTTAGACATGGACCTAACTTATAACTTGATTTGAGCCCAACACAATAAATTTTAAGGGGTCAGAGAAAGGGTAAAATTACAAAAAGAAATTGACCGTTTTTTTTTGTTTTGCTCAGCATATACCTCCAAACACCCGGGCACCGCCGGGCACCCATGCTAGTAAGCTAGTATATATATATATATATATATATATATATATATATATATATATATATGTGTGGGGGGTGTATGTATATATAGATAGATAGATAGATACATGTGTGTGTGTGTAGAAACATGATTTCTTGTAATATATCCTTATTTAAGAAGGTCAATGTAATTACAGAGTAATATAGTAATTACAGAGTAACATTGATCGTCTTATAATGTATTCCTTGAATCTAGTTGACCTTTACAATTCTTGACACTATCTGTTTCGTAGCGCAAAATCAATCAGATATTATAATATGAATCAGTGAATCTATTATTCCTTTAAATCATCAGCTTACTTAATTATGGCGAGTTAAAGGGATCATACATTCACTGATTCATATAACAATAAACTGATTGATTTTGCGCTAGGAATCAGATACTGTCAAGAATTGTAATGGTCAATTGAATCAAAGGAATAAATAATAAGCTGGTCAACATCATCAATTTTGGATTATGTTTTTGTGTCATTTATTCTCTCTCTCTTTCTCTCTCTCTCTCTCTCTCTCTCTCTATATATATATATATATATATATATATTAATAAAAACATACTCATTAGGGATCCATCCTGGCCCCAACTCTCTTCTTGATCTACATCAATGATATCCCAAAGCACATACTTAAATTATTCGTTGACACACATGCTGATTACACGACCATCTATGGCAACACATCACAGGTCGTTAATGACAAAGATCTCTCTGATCCTTTCTCCTGGTACAGTGGGGAAAGAGGTGGATGGTTACTTTTAACGCATCCAAACCCCAGTTCATATCTTTACATCACCAACGCTGTGATCCCCATCGGGTATCAATTGAAATGGATGGCTCTCGTCTTGGGAAGGTTCCCTACTTTGACAAGCTTCTAAGATTGACCTTCACTCCTGATCTGAAATGAAACACGTACAAAAAGTCTGTTGCCAAGGTCGCTAGAAAATTGTAGGTTCCTTCTACCGCTCCAGACGATATCTCACTGCTGATGCAATCCTCTTCCTATATAAAAGCCAAGTACGCCCAAGGATGGAGTAATGCTTCCATATCTATGCAGTAGGTACGAAAGACAGCGTATCCTACCCAGGCAGAGTACAAAATAGACTTCGTGTCTTAATGTGGTTTGTCTTTTTCTCTTCTCTCCAAATTCTCTCTAACAGAAGAGATGTTGCGAGCCAGTCTTTTTTTTTTTCGTTATTTGCATGGAATGTGCTCGTCTGAGCTCGAATCTCTGCCCCCCTCGCATATCTTTCACAAAAAACACCCGTCTAGCTAACACCATTGTCAATAATTTTCCCCACTCGTAATCTGTGCCTATATCAAAGTGTAGATTCCATGAACCATGCTTCTTACTTAGAAGTGCACGCCTGTGGAACTCTGTTTACCTGTTTCCCACCTCACTAAAACTTGGATACCTTCAAGTCCAACATAAAAAAAAATCTTGATGAATCGCTCTCTTTTAAGACACTTTATCAAATCTCAATTACTAAGGATTATCGCGATATTATCCCATTTATTACTATACACGCAATAACCCTTATCCCCGGGTGGCTTCAGGGCATTGATAAATGGTGATTACCATGTAAGAAAAAAGCCATATAACCACGCAATATTACGAAAAAAACCAAAATATTTTACTTGATTAAAAATTATAATTTAAATATATTTCGGAGCTTATCTTTATCCTCAATATTTTGTACATCCATGTTTGCTTTCTGCTTTTTCTTCTTCTTTCTAGCCATGTTGTAAAGTTGGAGTAAAATGTCTTTAAGTATAGATACGCGCGTTGTCTCTGAGCTCTTGTATTTTTAAAAGTTGGAACGGCGCGTTGGTACGGGTGATTAACGACAATGGTGTGAGTTCCCTTAGGAAGCCCTTGATTTAATTTGAATACAATAAAATGCACATCAGGTGCGTTCGAAATAAAAATTACAACGCAATATTACGAAAACAAACAAATATTTTACGCGTTTTCAATTTATAATTAAAATATTCCGAAGTCAAAGTCCGTCATCAGTACACCTTTTTTCTTCTTTCTTTACATCATGGCAAGGAATAAGAATAAAAAAGAAAAAAAATATGTACAAAATACTGAGAAGTTAGTTTAACTCCGAAAATATTTAAATTATACATTCCCAAGTAGTAAAATATGTGTTTATTTTCGTAGAATTGCGTTATAATTTTGAACTGAAGCGCACCTGATACGTATTTTATTTTATTATAATTAAATATGTGCTTCTATAACGGAAATGACCACTCTGACACACACACACGCACAAAAAAAACTAACCCACACGCATACATATGTATATATATATACATATATATACATATATATATACATATATATATATACATATACATATACATATATATATATATATATATATATATATATATATATATACATGTATATATATATAAAATGAAAATTACAATTGAATTTACCAAAATTATCCAAGGTGGTAAAATTAAAGTAAATTATAAATATTAAAGAATTAATATTTATAAAATTATATCAGAAATATATCATATCATATTTTATATATATATATATATATATATATATATATATACATATATATATGAGGTGTGTGTGTGTCTGCATACAAATGTATGTATGTGTGTAGACGTTTCATATGTGTGTGTTCAGATATTCACAATATATATATATACATATATATATATATATATATATATATATATATATATATATATATATATATATATATATATATATGCTCGTATAATTTTAGGGAGGGGTTATGTAATTATATTTATATTTTTATTTACTAAAAAAAACAAAACTTTCTCATATATGGGTCGTGGAATTACATTCACTTTCAAAAAACTAATCACTTATTTGCTCATTCTTTTACACATTCATGTTAATTAATTACATATATGTATTTTTATTGTTTTCTTTTTTTTTCATAAGATAATCTTTTTTGTAATATTTGCGCAAAAATTCTCTACTAAACACAGACCTTTTTACTATATATATGTATGCGCATATATATTTTAAAAAAATACCTACAAACTCCCCATTTTCAGTTTTTAGTCTACAGGCATGACACTTAATATATAGTGTATTCGAGCCCATGCGAAACATTGTATGTTGGTTTTAGCCGAAAGAAATCAGAGCGAATCTAAAAGATTTTTAAAGATTGGATTCGCAAGTTGAAGGTCCAATGACGGCATTACGAGTAAGCATGCGTAACGTAATAGCTATTGGTTCATGTTTTAATTTTCACCTTGCAGCAAATATGCCTCCATAGTTCAGGTATTAACGTCAAACGAAAAAGTAAATCGTATGCTTCACATTTTAGTTTTGATTCTCAGTGATATTGTATTAGTTATTTTTTAAACTTTTTAAATCATTTCATTCATATTAGTGATTTAAAACCGCCATCGGATTGTCACTTTTTCCCCAACAATAAAACGTGTACGTCTAATCAGCAGTTACTATAAGCATAGTTACTCAGCCTTATTCAGTGTTTCGGGAGTTTTAATCCCTCCCCAATGGGGCGTTCTACTGCTCCCGAGGGGCGCCTCGCTACAAAAGGGAAGACTGATAATATAACAAAGCGCCATTCAGAAAACAGTTGTGATTTAAAGAAAAGTTCTCGAAGCGGAAACACACGCACATAAAAAAAAATCTAACTGACCATATAAAAATGGCAACGGAAGACAAAAAAACAAAAAAAAACAGGGAACTCCACATAGAACCAAGTAAACGGAAATTAAAAAGTCGAAGATGAAAAGCTCCTCTCTTGAAGAAATAGGTGCAGTATAAGCATCGACTATTACAGCATTACATAAACAAAGGAGGTCAAGTAAATTCAATGGCCGAGAGGAAAAAAGCATTAGGTAGACCTCCACTAGATGGGCGTGAAAGAAACTTACGTTAAGTAGACGTATTACAACCGAAATTCCAATAAGCACTAATTGCCTTTGCCAGCAAGACGTCAATATTAAACGATTGTGGATATAACGAAATTGATTTACAAATACATCTAAAAACAAGTTCTCGAAAAATTAAAGGATTTTTCAGACAGATTCTAGTGAATCACAACGGGTTGTTTTAATAAAAAAAAATCCTGAGGATGGTATGTGCGTGACTTTGATATTACGAATGCAATTATGATTTTTAAGTAATACACTTTCTCCACTATATTGACGCTAAAACGCGGTTCTATATTCTTGACGGTCGGATAAATATTATTCTGGGTCATTTAGCTTGACAGATATTAGATGTTTCCTTATCCGAAGCTTAAAATTTGCATTCATTTTTATGTTCACGTCTTCAAAAATATAACCTATGTCTAATTAAAAACAAAACACATTTTTGCATTAGATCTTCGGCGATCGGAGAATTGCGAATGACGAGGAGAGATTTACATTCGAAAATAATTGCCTTACCGTATTATTATGAGAAATTAGAGTTATAAAAAAAGCAATATACGTAAAAGCAAGATAAAGAACCAACATCTATTTTTAAATGCAATCGATCTTTTCGGCGTTATATTTGTTTTTTTTTTTATTATCAAAGCCTGAATTCTCCAGTTTATATTTTGATTTAATTTTTTTTAAAGTTCTCACTGTTAAACGAGGCACAGCTAAATCTGAATTTTTATTTTTCGCATTTATTGACGTTATTTCATTTTTAGATAGCGAAACTTTAATTGAATACATTAGCGAGGATTCAGACAATGATTTAAAACAAGAGAATCTAATGTGTGTATATATGTATATATATATACATATATATATACATATATATATAAACATATATATATATATATATACATATACATATACATATATATATATATATATATATATATATATACATATATATATACATATACATATATATATACATATACATATATATATATACATATACATATATATATACATATACATATATATACATATACATATATATATATATATATACATATACATATATATACATATACATATATATATATACATATACATATATATATATATACATATACATATATATACATATACATATATATACATATATATATATATATATACATATACATATATATATATACATATACATATATATATATACATATACATATATATACATATACATATATATACATATATATACATATACATATATATATACATATACATATATATACATATATATACATATATATATATATACATATACATATATATACATATATATACATATATATATATATACATATATATATACATATATATACATATACATATATATACATGTATATATACATATATATACATATATATATATATATATATATATATATATATATATATATATATACAGTTTGACCTAGATATAACAGGTGTTGGATCTGGGAATGATCCTCTAAGATCCGGGGTTTCTCATATATCAGAATTTGTCTATTTGGTTAAGGTCTTTTTTTACGTACAGACCACTAGTTTATTGAACAGTTATTGACATAAAAAATATAAAAACACATTTTCAATCCGTTCTCTCAAATAATTCACTGTAAAATGAGTTTTTCTTTAAGAAAATCACTCATTTTCGATTGTACAGAAATATTTTTGTATACATCAAGAACACTTTCATTCCGTCTGTAAATAATTTTGTTGTTTGCTTCAAAGTAGGCTTTCAGAGTCCAAGCGAATTCAATTGCAGCCTGGTTTGTCACTTTCAGAAACTTCAGAACTTATGCCTTCCGCAGCATTATCATCTTCGTCAAAATGTGGATCATCCGATTTTATACCACGTGTAATGTCCGTATTTGTAAGTTCTCCATAACATTGTGTACTGTCATACACACTGATAAATCAGTCAAAATCTGTTTGTTCCAAGCACGCTGGTTGAAAAAACTTGACTATTTTTGTCGAGTATATCTCCCTATTCAGCCTGTGATTAAAGCCAGCCTTCAAACAATTTATAATTTTTACCGTAAAAAGTGGCTGTTTCCTCATTTGCATTGCCTTACAAACACTGATTAGATTGGCCACCTCGGACAGCGGCATGGACGGAGAAGCATCGGTCGCTGAGATTTGCAATCGAAAAACTTTCCGACGATGATACGTTTTGAAAAACCGAATGATGCTTTGATCTAAAATTTGGAGGAGATGGTGGTATTTGGTGGCATGCGTGACAATTTGATGTTTGGTAGATGTGTATCCGGCAGTAAGTTTTTACAAGTTGCATTCTCAAAAAAAGATAATAATCTTTCGGTTTTGAGCAATCAGTTTTTGATCAAGCGTGTTCATAATATCAGTAAACAGCTGAATATTTTTTCATGCTTTTCGATTAGCAAAGTAAGAAAAAATCCTGATGTTAACATTTACAAAAGCAGCGTGGTTTCTTCCAGTTACTAATTAATACAGATTATATATATATATATATATATATATACATACATATATATATATACATACATACATATATATATATATATATATATATATATATATATATATATATATATATATATATATATATATATATACTAGTCGGACAACGGGTGTTTGGATGTGTACGCTGAGTTAAACATAAACGTGGCAATAGGAAGTCAGACTCAAACCCGTACTGCAAAGGAGGAAAAAGAACGAGAAAAAAATGACGTCTTTGCTGTTACGACCACCGCCAAACCGGAACTGACGTAGATTTTAATAAAGGCTAGACTATCGAAAAGAGAGGATGACTTTCGAGAAGATGGGCGAAGAAAGCGACCCCCCGGTAGAAAATGCCCAGTTGCAGGTCTAGATATTAATGTTTTTAGCCAATTCTTCGATATTTGTTCTCTGAAAGCTCGACTTTAAAAACGATACTGATCTTGTGAAATTCTGTCACCTCTGTCGACAGTTTCAGGCAGACAGGCACACATAATACATACATTTATATATTGGTAAATAATTATTTCGACCCAAATCGATTAAAACGCTTGTCCTATCTATGAATACCATTATGTGAAATTTCAAATGTTTAGACCAGGAATTGTCATTCGGTAGGAGCCGAAGCGGTCAATTTTGTGTTTAATTTTGACCCCTATAAGTACCCTTAACGTTTTATTGTTTTAGGCTCACGTCACGTTATTAAGTTAGATCCATATCAAATGAACCTATATCTAAAATTCCAGATGTTTGGGCCCAAAATTCTCGGAAGAGTTTGGTAACGTTCTCAAAGGTCAAATCATTGAAATTTGACCCCTTAACAGATAAATTTCTTGCCCGAAATAGATTACAAAGATTTTCCCAAATCTCAGTACCCTATATATAAACTTCGAGTGTGTAGACTGAGAATTGACAGAGTTATTGCGTAGGGAGATGTAAACAGACAGACTCACAGACACACACAGAGCCACTTTCACATTTATAAATAACTACCATGGGTGCCCGGCATTGCCCGGGAGTTTGGAGGTGTATGCTGAGCAAAAAAAGTGCATTTCTTAAAATTTGATCCCTATTATGACCCCTTAACATTTATTGTTTTGGGCTCAAACCGAGTTATTAAGTTAGACCCATGTCCAAGCGAAACTATATCTAATATTTCAAGTGTGTGGACCCAAAATTGTCGGAGGGTGTGGTAGAGTTCTCAAAGTTCAAATTGTTGATCTGCTACACATACACAGCCAAATTTCTGGCCGAAAACCGGCCACATATATTTTCCCAAATGTCAATTCTCTGCATAACAAATCTCGAGTCTGTAGACTCAGTATTGACAGAGTTATTGCGTAGGGAAATGTACACAGACACACCGACAGAAAGACAGACAGATACACATTAACTTTTATAGATATGTAGACTAGCATGGGTACCCGGCGTTTGGAGGTGTATGCTGAGCAAAAAAAAAAAAAAAGTGGTAATTTTTTTAAAAATTTAACCCTTTTTATAACCCCTTAAAATGCATTGTTTTGGGCTCAAATAAAATTATTAAGTTAGACCCAGGTCGATGGAGGATATATCTAAAATTTCAAGTGTTTAGATCCCAAATTGTCGGAGGAGTTTGGTAGAGTTCTCAACATAAACATACAAACCCCCGGGCAAAGCTGGGCGTAAATGCAAGTATATCTATACAAGTGAAAGTGTGTGTGTGTGTGTGTGTGTGTATCTGTGTGTGTACATTTCCATACGCAATAACTCTATCACTTTGAAGTCTACAGACTTTAAATCGGTATATACAGGGTACTGAGATTTGGGAAAAATTTTGTGATATGTTTTCTGTCAGAAATTTGGCAATTAAGGGGTCAAAGTTCAACGATTTGACTTTTAAGAACTTTACCAAACTCCCCAGACGTTTTCGCTTTAAACACTTGAACTTTGAGATATAGGTTCCTTGGACATGGCTCTAACTTAATAACTTTATTTGAGCCCAAAACGATACATTTAAAGTGGTCAGAGTCAAACTTAAAAAAATTGGCCGCTTTTTTTTATTGCTGAATATTCACCTTCAAATACCCGGGCAAAGCCGGGCTGAAATGCTAGTATGTCTATAAAAGTGAACGTGTCTGTGTACCTGTGTTTCTGTCTGTCTGGGTATCTGTGTGTGTGTCTCTGTGTACATTTTTTCTACGTAATACCTCTGTCAATTTTTAGTCTATAGACTCAAAATTTGGTAGAAAGGGTACTAAGATTTGGCAAAAATGTTGTGATCGGTTTTCGGCCCGAAATTTGGCTGTTAAGGGGCGTAAGTTCAACGATTTGACCTGTTAGAACTCTACTAAACTTCTCCGACAATTTTTGGTCGAAACACTAGAAATTTTAGATATAGGTTACTTGGATATGGATCTAACTGAATAACTTTATTTGAGTCAAAAACAATAAATTTTAAGGCGTCATAATAGGGGTCACATTTTAAAAAAGTTGACTCCTTTTTTTTTTTTTTACTCAGCATACACCTCTAAACAGCCGGGCGACGCCGGGCTTTAAAGCTAGTATACCTATAAAAGTGAACGTGTCTGTTTGTCTTTCTGTCTGTCTGTGTCTCCGGCAGTTTACATTTCCCTACGCATTAACTCTTAATTGCTAGGCTACAGGCTTGACATTTGATATAAAGAACACTGAGATTTCGGAAAATCTATGTGATCGGTTTTCGGCCAGACATTTGGCGGTTAACGGGCCAAAGTTTAACGATATGACCTTTGAGAACTCTACCAATATACTCCGACAATTTTGGGTCTAAACACTTGAAATTTAAGACATAGCTTTCTTGGACATCGATCTAACTTAACTGGGTTTGAGTCCAAAACAATAAATTCTAGGGGACATAATAGGGGACACATTTAAAAAGTAACCGATTTTTTTTCTCAGCATGCACCTCAAAATCCCCGGGCAACGTCAGGCACCCATGCTAGTATATATATATATATATATATATATATATATATATATATATATATATATATATATATACTAGCATTTCAGCCCGGCGTTGCCCGGGGTGTTTCGATGTGTATGTTGAGCAAAAAAACAAAAAAAGTGATAGTAGGAAGGCAGGCTCAAACCCGTACCGTAAAGGAGGAAAAGAACAGGCTGAAACCTAACGTTTATGCTGTTACGACCACAGCCAAACCGGAAGCTACATTTTTTAAAATTAAGGCTAGACATTCTAAAGGATAAGATAACTTTAAAAAATATCGGCGAAAAAATTGCCCCCCCCCCTGTAGAAAAGCGCCTAGGTGAAGGGGAAGATATTAATGTTTTTAGCCAATTTTTCGATATTTGTCGTATGCAAGGTCGACCTTAAACGATACTGATCGTGGTAAAAATCCATCGCATCTATTGAAAGTTTAAGGCAGACATGCAAACATACATACATACATACATTTATATATGGGTAACTAAAATATTTTCACCAAAATTATGAAAAAACTTGCCCTATCGCTGAATACCCTTTATGTAAAATATTAAATAATTAGGCCAGAAATTATCTGAGTAATTTGGAAGAGACCACAGAGGTCAATTTGATTTTAATTAGAACCCTTTAAATTTATTGTTTTTGGCTTAAATCAAGTTATTAAATTAGATCCACGTCCACGGAACCTATATGTAAAATTTCAAGTGCGTAGACCCAAAATTGTCGGAGGAGTTTGGTAGAGTTCTCAAAGTTCAAATCGTATAACATTGACCCCATAATCGCCAGATTTCTGGCCAGCAATGGATCATATCGATTGTCCCAAATCTCAGTACCCTATATATCAAATTTCGAGTATGTAGACTAAAAATTGACATAGTTATTGCGTAGGGAAATGTACACGGACACAGAAAAACACACACAGATACGTTCACTTATATATATATATATATATACATATATATATATATATATATATATATATATATATATATATATATATATATATATAACACATATAAAAGTGGACGCATGAGTGTTTCTGTGTGTGTACATTTCCCTACGCAATAATAATTTTACGTCTGCAGAATCGAAATTTGATATATACGGTACGGAGATTTGTGAAAATCTATGTGATCGGTTTCGGCAAGAAATTTGGCTGTTAAGGGGACAAAGTTCAAGATTTGAAACTATTTCGACAATTTTTGTTCTAAACACTTGAAATTTTAGATATAGGTTTCTTGGACATGGATCAAACATAATAACTTTATTTGAGACCAAAACAATAAATCATAAGAGGTCATAATAGGGGTCAAAATTAAAAGAAAATTGACCTCTGCGGTCTCTACCAGATTACTCAGAAAATTTCTGGTCTAAACATTTGAAATTTTACATAAAGTGTATTCAGAGATAGTGTAAGCTTTTTAATCGGTTTGGATCCAAAAAATGTTAGTTACCAATATATATATATATATATATATATATATATATATATATATATATATATATATATATATATGTATGTATATATATATTTATATATATATATATGTGTGTGTGTGTGTGTGTGTGTGTGTGTGTGTGTATTTTTGCGTGACTTGCTAAAATTTCGACAGAGGCGACGGATTTTTACAAGACTAGTATCGTTTTGAAGTTCGACCTTTCAGACGACAAATACCGAATAATTCACTAAAACATTAATATCTTCACCTACATCTGGGCACTTTTCTACAAGGTGTGTCGATTTTTTCGCCGATATTTTCGAAAGTCATCCTCCCCTTTCAATTGTCTAGCCTTAGTAAAAACGTACATCACTTATGGTTTGGTGGTGGCCGTAACAACAAAGACGTCAGGTGTTTTCTCTGGTGTTTTTCCTCTTTCGCGGTACGGGTTCGAGCATGCTTTCCCACTACCACTTTTATTTATTTATTTTTTGTTTTTGATCAATAAACATATTCCAACACCCGGCCAACGCCAGGTTTAAATACGAGTATATATATATATATATATATATATATATATATATATATATATATATATATATACTTGCAAGCTTTATGTGTGTTTATAACGGAAATAATTAAGTGCCATGATAAAAATTCCAGGCAAAATAAATCTTTTTTATGGAGTTTTGTATAATAAACGTACTGCCATTACAAAGTATTTCCACATGAACCAAACTATTCCGGTTTAAATGGATGCTTGAAAATGACGAAATAAAATGAGCCCAACGACAGCTATTTCATGTAGAAATTTCATTTTAAAAACAGAAGCCAATATAATAATATAATTAAAAAAATAGAGAACGTATGGTTTAGTGTCTTATTTTCGGAAAACCTTTTAAAACAGTACACTGTCATGTAATTTTTCAAAAATATTGTGAAATACATCGTTGTGGAATATTCTTTTTCAATTTTAAATTCAGACAATATTCGAAGACTGACCTATATCGTATACCGTGCGTGTATTTCATGTGTTTATTTAAGGGGTTAACATGAGGATATTTGACAACTTTGTACGCAACCAACGCTATAATGGGTGTTTTAAATTCATTGATATGTTTATCATCTTTATATAATTTAAGAAACGTCGAATCAAACGAAAATATATTTATTCATGAGATAGTATTCTACATTTGTTTTCACATGTTATTATGTTTTAATGTCACTTTTTGTCTAATATGCATTTTTATATAATGTTAAGAAATTGGATTACCCTAAACCCATGCTGGAAAAAGGGAAAATAGTCGCCGTAATATGCTGTTGTAAACGAGCACATCTTTTATTCGTGAAGGTGGAATGTATTTGATAATTGTATCTTGTCCGTTTTAGTTAGCTTGTAAGATAACAACAAATAAATGCATTAGCTGTTGTGAACAGTGTTTCCCTTGTATTCTTTTTCTACATATATAAAATACGGGAGTGTGGGTGATTGAGAAGTACCTCTTATCACAGCGGAGAAAAACACTCAAAACGATGTGAAAAAAGCAATAAAGATAAAATGAATAAATAGCAAATAGAAAAGAAATGATGAGCAAATAATATACTGGTTGGAGTCAAGTAATCTTTAGTAATAAAACTAAAAATAAAGTATAACGATATCATATTAATCGAGATAATACCCAAACAAACATAGGCTTTATTCTAAAGTCGTCTGGTAACAGAACTTGTGAGGTACTGACAATAGCAGGTGTGTTCAGCTTGAATATTAACAAAGTCTTGCGTAACCGTTATTTTTTATAATACGATAATACGATTTTACTTAATTTCCGCCGCTACAGATAATTACTGCTACCGACTTATTGTTATTCTCTTGTAACCCTTTTGGTTAAAGAGGAACATATCCACGACTCCTGAACTTAATAATAATCAAAAAAAGGACTGGATTCGACTGGTTAATAGATTATTTAACCGTTAATACGGTTAACATACTAAAATTCAAGTAAGCCGAAGATCTAAGCAAATATACAGTGTCAATCTAACAAGTAAATAAAAAAATCTAGGTTCACTAATAACAGCCTCGAAGACATTGGAAAAAATACTGAAAATATCGATTGACATGATGCCACTCATATTGTAGCTTAAACGATAACGTAATTACTTGACAAACGGAAATAGTAAGATCTATTGTGAAAAATTGTTGTGGTTAAAAATATTCGGTTAAAAGGAAAACAAAGCAGTGGAGTGCGTATGTTAAACAAAATAATTTTACAGACGTATTTACTAGAATATAACTATAAGGAATCTGGAGAAGAAGCGAACATAATAAACATGATAATTAGTGTATGAGCATGCCATATTCGACGAAATAGAAAAAAGTGGTAAAATTGAGAGAGTGGGACGTGTCACGCGAGTTAAGTATCGTGAAACAGTTGTTGATGTGATGGCGTCAATCTAAGTCTCTTTTCCCGGTCAAAGAGTGAGGAAATAGATTTGAAACGCCATGCACTCGTCAAGTTCATACTAATGAACGAATGGATATTCGAAGTAAATATAAAAAGCAAAAGACTCGGTTACATACAGAAAAAAATCAAAGGAAAATTCACCCTATTATCATGCGAATGAATGGTCACAAAACAGCGAAAGACTTATTTTTCGACATATCTTTCAATCAAAACTTTTTTGTGCACACACGTCTCTCCAATCTTTTCGCTATCACTTTATATATATATATATATATATATATATATATATAATATATATATATATCGAATCAAACGTAAATATATTTATTCATGAGATAGTATTTTCATGAGATATAATATATATATATATATATATATATACGCCGTTTTTGTTTTTGTTCGTATTACTGAAAATAAAATCAACTTAATTTGAATTAAATTTACACCCAATCGATGGACAGATATTATCTATTCATAAATAAAACAGAAATCAATATGTACTTAGTTGACAAACAGTTATCGACGTAGAATCAAATTACCTGCATGCAAAAGTGTTTTAATAAAATTTACTTGTATATTCTTTGATAACTGCCTAGTATTTATTTTTACAAGAACGTGCTGGTAGTTTAATCCATTCGTGTTCACAAACTTCATTCCTTAATATTCTTGGGATTTCTTTCATGCACTCATAACTTAAAAGTGTTTTCAGATTTTCGATGGAATTTAGGTTGTTTGAGAAATAAGGCAACTACAGTGACATAACTTGGCAAACAACATAAATTCACTGTTGCCATTTTCCTTAACAAATTTCGTAGATATTTTAGCCTTGTGCTTGCCATCATTGTCTTGCTGGAAGATAAAGTCACGACCCAATTCTAAACCTGCGGCATTATTGAGCAGATGTGTCGACATAATCTTCGTGTATTTCGCTGCATTCATTTCCTCTTCTATTATTTCCATTCCTCCAAATATATTTCCAGAAAAATACCCAAATCATCCCACTTCCACATGCAAATTTTATAGAGAGAATCGTATTACATGGTTTAAATTATGTGCCCTTTTCTGTACCATATACGGGAGCGCATGTTTCTTACGAAAAGCTCAATTTTTATTTCATCTGACCAAATAACTTTGTTATAGAAGTCATTTTATTCACATAAACATTTATAAACAGATTTAAAAAGATGTTTCACATATCTAGGCAGATCTTTAGGAAGTGTTCTTAATTCTTATTTAAGAAAGCAGAAAGATATTTCAGTTTTTGTGTTGGCAATTGACCCTATGTCAGCTAGGGCTTGGGAAGGTTTTAGTTATACGTTAAAATGTATGTTAAATAATGATAACTCTATTTTATATTGACAAAATCTGTAATATTTATATTACCTGTATGTTAAAATTTATGTACGTATGTATGTATCGCAAAAGACAGTAGCAACGAATTTTCACGACTTCGGCATCGATTTATCGCACGACCTTTCAGATGACATATATCGAAATATTGGTCAAAAACATTACTTTTTTTCACACTCAGCTAGGCACAAATCTACAGGGAGGGGTCGCTTTTTCGCCGATATTTTCAAAAATCATCGCCTATTTTCAATTGTCTAGCCATAATTTAAACCTACGCAACGTCCGCCTTTGCGATGGGTGAAAGAGTTTATGCGTCAAAGTGTTTCTTTACTTTTTCCCCCATCGCGATATGGGTTCGACATTGCCTGCCTACTACCATTTTTTTTTATTTGGGCTATTTATTTTTATTTTTATTTTTGGCTCAACCAAAAAACCCTTACACGCACCTGCACATTATTTTCAACCTTAGCGTCACGGTTTCGGACCTCCCTGCATAGTATACCTTTTTTATTTTCCACAGGGAGAAGTTGCTTGTTCGCCGAACTTTTCAAAAGTAATTGCCCCTTTACGATTGTCTATCCTTAATTTAAAACTACGTCACTTTCAGTTTGGAAGTGGGCAATACAGCTAGAATGGCATGTTTATTTTTTTCGCCTTCTATTTCTCCTTCAATGTACGGATTCGAGCTTGCCTGCCTACTACCCCTTGTTTTTTTTGAGCTTCAATTTTCTCCTTTTTTGTAGCTTTACACACAGCTCCACTTTCTTTTCCGCCTTTCTATCACGGTTCCGGCTTGCCTGCCTACTACGCCTTTTTTTTGCTTACTATACACCTACAAACAGCCGGGCAACGGCCGGGCTTGCTCATATATATAGTTCTGTGTTCATGTGTAAAAAACAAACAGAAGAAGTGCGACCATAAGTATTGCCGAAACCGTCACTCGACGTGTAATATCGAAAATTCAGGAAAAAAAAAATTTTTTTTTGTTTCCTTAATGAAAAAAAATTATTGTCAAAGAACACCTAAAATCGTCTAGTTAAACGATTTATACAGCTTCGCATGCGAGAACACCATTCGAATCTACTATGTGTAAAATATGGGACGTCAGACATGACGGTCCCCGTAGCCAGTTGAGTAAAAGTCTTTGTTCTTAACTAATAGTTTTGAGGTTCGCACCTGCCTTGCGGCGGCTGTTTTTTTTTTATATTGCATTTAAACAAAGTTAAATGATTTTAAATGAGTTTCCTTAGTTTTTGTCTTAGTATTATATTTTTCATTGACGGTTAATTAACATGTAATCAAATATTTTCCGATACCGAATTATTATATCGGCGATTGAAATCAACTAATGTTACGTAAATTTGAAATCTATTTTTTAATCGTAAATGATTGATATTTTATTCTTAATTTATAGCAGTGGACCAAGGTTTATGAGATCTTTCTTTCACACTAAGATATATTAGTACACAGTAATAACATTCTAGTAAAACAAATATCATTTAACAAGTTAATCATCTGGCCTTTAAAACTTTTTTATCAATTACAATATATGCATACGACAATCCTATTTACATTTTAAAAGTATAAATTTGTCTAACTCGTGAAGTTGTTGCGATGTTAGCGTAATGCTATCATAGTCGCTGTTGCAGGTTCGCACCCAACACGGGTTATTCTTTTCATTTAATAACACGATACGTTTATTTTGGTTAAAATTGATTCTACCTCGTTGGTTTGCAAATTGAATTAAAATTATTTTAAAGTTTTTTTCTCACCTATCTGTCACTGTGCTGAGATAACACCGACCATAGTAACGCAGTCGTTGCAACGGACGGTATACAGAAATATGATTAGATTTAAACAGCATTAAATAATTTCGCTTAAAGTGGTATATAGTCATGAAAAAGTGGCGAAGCTTCTTTTTTAGAGCGATTATATTTTCGTGTTTTATCTGATTTTAAGTAGGGTTACCCATATCTTTGTAAATGTCCTTCTACATATACTCTATATAAAGGTCGAACGATATACGTTGCCCACCCCAAGATAGACACATAGCACTCACTGTACTTAGTATAACAGGTGTGTCTATAAAGCACTACAATTATTCTATGTATTATTTGTGGGTTCGTGCCACGCCAAGTATCACTATATTATTATATAAGATTAAGACAAATACGTTGCATTTATAAGCTTACGGTTACTGTGGAGATTTACGGTGTCGATGGACATTCCAAAACAAGTCTTCATATTTTTAACTCACAGAAAAAAAAACACGATGTTGAAGAGCTATTTTTATTACAACGGAACATCAGTTACAAAATGCCCGGAGGCCACTCGAGGATGAATGTTAATGAGTGTACAGTGGTCAAGGGGGGCATGTCGTAATTATCATTATTATTGAGAATATGATAAATTGAATTACTTAAGTGAATGGCTCATCAAGAATTTGTTCATGTTGGACTTGAACCAACCATATTGTAGTCAGTTGAAAAACAGAAAAGTGGAACAGAGCGCCATAGACGTCCAATTTCAAGAAGACGCTTTGTTCATAGAATCTACGTTTAGTTTTAGTCACACATAAAGAGTGTGGAAAATATAGTATAGTGGTTTCTGTTAGACGAGTGTATTTCGGGGAACATAGACTGGATCTCAGGTGAGCACTTGCCATAATAATTATGATAAAGCATCGACAGGCTCACAACGTCCGTCCAGTAGGAAGGAGTTTGCAGGAAAAAGAACAGGGCATCTTCCTCTATGCCATGAAGTCTATTTAGGTAATGACGGATGAGCTGCTTCTAGCAGCTCCTGCCAAAATGTCTCAACTGTACTCAATCCTTTGACGTACTTGGCACTAATACAGTAAGAAAATTGCAGAAGCAGTGAAATTCCGCCTGGAGGGGTAGAACGATCTCACTCTTTTCCCAGCAGCCCTGACAACGGATTTAATGTACTATTCAATCTCAGATCAAATCAGACCAAGAAAGTTCTCAATACATAGAGCTTCCCCATGGAGAGAAACATTACTTTCGATTGATGCAAGACGAGGATCAGACCGTTGATTATGGAAAGAGAGAAGCTAGGAATACTGTCATGGTAATATTAAAACGAGCAAGCTTTTCTACCTCAGAATTTTATCACTACTATTCCCATTGAACTTGCATCGTTGGTGTTTCTCTCTAAATGTCCGGAGCACGCTTTGTAATCTACCTTTTTATCAGAACTCTTTAATTGGCGAACGTATTGTTAATTCCGTTAGCATCAATTGCATTGCCTTAATAAATTTAAATTGAACTGGTGAATGCTGAGCGATTCAATTTTTTTTCTGAATGGAGGAATTTAATGAGACTTTTTTTTTGCTTTGACGCATCTCTATGACTGGGGAAATTTTTAAAGAATCTCGTCTCGTTAAAATCTACACGAGCGTATGAAATATGTTGGTCATAAATGCATAAGTTATAACAACAGAGTTCACGATTCCGTAATGTGGTTACAAGAAAAAACTGATAATACAACTAAGACTATACAAAAAGGTTACAAAATTAAAGAAAAGTTTCCTTTTTCCAAACCTGCATAATATTCGAGGATTTATTTTGAAAGGACTATTAAAGACATTTGTTATGTGTTTCTTTCAAGTTAACCATGCAAGCATGTTTCACTCATGTTAAATCATTTTGTCGTAACTTGGTTGCGAATTTTGTGCGCAAATGATGATGACTCTAACAATGCCACCAACAATAGCAACAACAACACCAACAACAACAACATTACCACCACCACCACCACCACCAACAACAACAAAAACAATAATATTAATAATAATAATAAAAATGGTGATAATAATAATGATGATGATAATAATAATAATAATAATAATAATAATAATAATAATAATAATAATCAGAAGAAGAAAATGTTTGCATAAATCTTATCCAATACGGTAATAAACCCTCTTTATCGTATTTTATGCTAAGTTGTAAACCTGAAAGTCACGACAAAATCTTAAAATTAAACAGTATTATTGAAATGCATGCTTGCTCTATAAAGTAACATTTCTGATAAGAAATGAATAGAAAACAATCAGTTGAAAACTATATATGATTTTATTTCCCGTTTTGTCGTTGTTGCTTTGTGTTTTACACACTTTTGTTGTGTTTGCCGTAATATATGTTTGTTGTTTGTACTAATTCACAATCAGTTTTTAAATTGAAACTTATAAAAACATAGGCATTTATTAAATTGTGTCGATATTACTTCCCATATTATTTTGTCATAAATGTAATATTTAATAATGTGTCAGCAGTTCCGGCGAATCGTCTCCCCTTACATATTACACACACGGAAAAGTAAAATGGTAGTTTTCCACTTCTTAACTTTGATGAGTTATTTTCTAATGGGATCGATTTAATAAACCGACATACTGGCGAACCGAAAGTACGTGTGAAGATAAGGTTTTAAATACATATCGCCATTTGGTTTAATAGTAGTCGTGCAGATCTATTGTGTCGACCATAATATCGTGTATGGGTAAAGATTATCATGCTACTTGTACGAAACATTAGCAAACTGTACTGGATACACTCACAATAAATTAGCAGACTTACTTAACGAATTGCTAAATAATATCAGATAAAATTCTGTAAATTGATAGTAGAAGGGATCAAGGTTTACTTTATTATTTCTGATATTGCAATTCTTTATTTTACGGATGATCCATGTAAAATTTAATGAAAACATTTTTCACACAATTAAGTATATACTATTCATAACCGGAAGTTCTAATAGTATAAAATTAATTGATATATGTATTGTTTTTATTATTATTATTATTATTATTATTATTATTATTATTATTATTATTATTATTATTATTATTGTGCAATATACTTTGAATTCTTACAAACAATCATAATGATCAGATGTATATTGCATTTACTTTCGGTAGGATAATTGTCATTCTTCCAATACACCTATTAAAAACTATGACTAAGTATAATATGGGCAGTTAGAATAAATTATTTTTTGCAAGCTCGAGGGTGTAACCGGCTAAGGGTTGCTGTGGAATAGTTTGTGTAAATGGAACCCCTACCCCTCCAAAAAAAACATGACTCATATATTTTAAGAAGGAATTAGTGCGGAAAACTGTTTTGTTCTCATTCTAGAAATATACCAATTAATTATTAAAGAATATAACTTATATATTTATTAATTTGCGGACTGTTATACTCATATCCCATCGTAATTAAAGGCGAATTGAAAAGTAGTTATATGATTTGTATTTATTTTTGTCATAGCAATTCATCGTAGCGAGCCGATTGATAAAACGAACACACGGACACTGAAATACACAAGGAAATAATAATTTGAGTGAGAGAATAACGAGCCGACGAGAGTAGAAAAGAAGGAATGAGAGTTGGGCAGATTATATAAAGAAGAAGAAGAAGGAGAAGAAGAAAGAAAGATAGATAGATAGAGAGAGAGAGAGAGAAATAGACCGAGAAGATAAAAAAACTGTTGTAGATAATGTTTACGCAGTACAAGTATTTATGTTTTTTCGGCAAATAAATAAATGTAAAAAGCAAGCTATAAAGAGAGAGTAAGAGAGTGAGAGATAGAGAAAGAGAGACAGAAAATAAAAACTGCTGCAGGTAATATTGACGCCCTAGAATATGTTTCGTAAGATAAAACATATAATAGGCGAGCGATAGAAAGCGAAAGTGTGTGAGAGAGAGAGAGAGAGAGAGAGAGAGAGAGAGAGAGAGAGGGTTGGGAGAATACAAACTTATGTAGATATTTTCGTTGTAAAATGTTTATTTTTCTTTAGCATGAAAAGAAATGTAAAAAGCGAGCGAGATAGATATATATATATATATAGAGAGAGAGAGAGATGATAGCATACATACAGAGAAGGATAGAGACGGAGGGCGAGTGGAGATGGAGAGAGGGGGGAAAGCTGTTTTAGATAATGTTGACGCCGTTAAATGTTTGTTGTTTGTTTTTCGGCATTTAAAGAACATTACAAGGCGAACGATATCGATACCGGTTTTTCCTATCTCGATCTCCCTCTTTCTCTCCGTATATGTCCTTCTCAACTCTCTCTCTCTCTCTCGCGCGCGCTCTCAATCGCTCACTCCATCCCTCTCATATTCGAAAACTTATGCAGACAAAATATGTAGCATGATTGAAATTCAGCTAATGGGAGGAAAACTTTAAGTAATTTAAATCGCCCAAATCAGAAGCAAATGTAAAAATAAGAATTAAAAAGAGTTTAAGAAACGCCTCGTTATAAAACAAATTTAAAAAAAAAATAGCTGCGCGTAACATTCGCTAAGCCGCTCCGAAATCGGAAAATAAACAATACTATCCGTACATAATCTTTCATAATGTGTGTTTTTTTATGGAGGATGTAGTGGCGATTTATTAATGTGTACATAGGTAAGTTTAATGTAAACCAGTGTTTAATTTTCTATGTACGAGCGGTTAATATGTTAGTAATTGGTTTATATATTTAACGGTTGCCTCTTCTAGAGAGTGCCGCTATATTTATAAAATCGGGGGCGTGCGTGTATGTATAATAGTTAGATTCAGGAATTATCAAATTGTGAGCTCTTAGCCAATGAGAATAAACCACATTTGAGAAGAAAGATTTACTAATTTTGAATCGGGAAATGGAAATATTATTTTTATGAGTTGATTATCCAGTTGGGTAGAATGCAAGGATATATCACTAGAATATGCGGATTTCCTTCGCGTACTGAGTGGGGGTGGTAGGAATAATAAACATTTAGCGGAAAAATAAAAACTATTTTCTCTATAGATGTTGTGATTGTGCCAGTTTTGCTCTCGGTGATGAAGGATTTTATCATAAGGAATGAATGTCTAAAACGTCTTTCTAAAGTTACATAAGATTGTGGCTAATAGTTAAGGCATAATAAATTTGGGTGTGGCATCTGTTTTTGCAAACCTATTATACTTTTATTATGAGGGGAATTTCTGCATCTAAAATATTATATATTGAGATATGCAATTTGCAACATTTAAAAAGTAGAGAATTAAATAAATATTTAACAAACATGTAAAAAAGAAAGTCGTTACATCTGTTTAACAGGAAGCATTTGTCTTGATCATTTTGTTTTCTCCAACTTTAATCAATACTTCAGCATATCAAAGCCGGTTACACGCTGCCATTGTACAGATATTGATCTCGCTGTCGCTCTCATTCTCTCTCTCGCTCTTCCTCCTCCTCTCTCTCTCTCTCTCTCGCTCTCTCTTCTTTCATGTGCTATTCATAATGTCCACTGGGTCGGTAAAAGTCGTTTAACAATTCTGTATGGCCGTGTCCTTTGTGTGAAAGCAAAATACTTAATTTGCATATCTTGAGCGCTAATTGTCCTGCGAGCGATAATAATAAATCAAGGCGGTTGTTCACAGGCGTGCTATCGAGGGGACGTTATTCACGCGGGTCACGGTGGTGTTCACGCCGAGGTCGATATATGACAGCGTAACAAATGTTGGCTGAGTGCCACAATCAATACATTTTCTGAACGGATTCGGCGAACATGCTTCACTATCCGCCGCGTTATACCGCGTGGATCTCTAAACGCGTCTGTTTTCCCTCTTTAGAAATAGTTAATTACTCATGTGATGTTCTGATTTCACGCAAATTCTAAAGCACTTATCACATTACAGGGGTAACCTTGTTGTTGACATGTTTCGACGAATCACTCTCGTCGGTTTCTAGAAATATAAGACATCAATGATAAAGAGCAGCAAGTGTTGATTTATCCTTACATAATTATCCTGTACCCTCAATGATTTGGTACAAAATATATGTTGTTCGACAAAGTGTCTGTCAACGATACAGCATGCGTTTAAAATAGTCATTTTGTGGAGTATTCTGTTCTGTGGGACAAATGATTTACTAGTATGTCCGTGCATTATAAGCTATATAGCTGGGATGCGCATTTTCTGTTTTTATTTAAAATTATATATATATATATATATATATATATATATATATATATATATAGTATATACATAAATATATATATATATATCTATATACATAAATATATATATACATATATATATATATATATATATATATATATATATATATATATATATATATATATTTCGGCAGCAAATCATTATTCAAAGAAGTCTCATTGTACTTTTTCCAGTTTTGTTGCATAACATTTCGATTCGCCGACCGGTCTTCTTTAGTTCGGCTGCCAGCTTGTATATTACATTGTTGTTATTGTTGTTGCTTCCTCATATTTTTCTCAAGTGTTTTCTATCAGTCCGTCCGATCGTCGTCAGGAGTGGTTGTTGTTGCCATTCTTTTCTATTAAGCCTTGGTGTATTTAGAGTTTTTTTTTTAATATGTTAAGGTGGGGCATGATGGATAGGGGCGAATTATTTAATTGAATTTTGGTTTTCTTATTTTATATTATATATATTTATACATATATAATATATATATATATAAGAGAGAGAGAGAGAGAGAGAGAGAGAGAGAGGGAAATAAAAAATATAAAGGAACAGACAGAGTTATTGGTCCATCAACGCTTCGTCTGTAATTCGAGACTTTCGCTGGCTATATATATATATATATATATATATATATATATATATATATATATATATATATATATATATATATATATATATACACATTATAATACTGAACTTTTTCTGTTCGTGGAAAAGTTGCTCTACCAAACTACTCTGTCGACTTAAAGTCTCCTGATTAAGCAATTTATATATGGAATATTTGGGCCCGTGGAATTAATTCCTTCGTGGGTTAAGTCCTATATATATCTATAGCTGCTAAACGGTCATACGTAAAAAAAAAGTTAGGCATATCAGGCGCAAATCGACTAGAATTTTATCCTCTACGCATGATCAAATCAAGTATGTTAATTTGTAAATTGTTTATATGTATGTAATCTTTAGCTCAGATTTTAGCATATACGTTTGTGAGGTAAATATTTTCGATTCTTCCTGATGAAAATCAAGTAATATTTTTGAAAGATTAAAACTCACTATTATATATTAGGTATAATTAAATAATTAAAATATCAATTACAATATAATAATCAATAAAAAACACGTATGCATGAATTAAATTATAATATGTATGCGTATTTAACAATCTAGCAACAGTGAGCAGTAGCAGCCGACGAATAGCGCAATGGTTAGAAGCTTCGGCTCTCATTTAGACGGTCGGCTTTTGATCCTGGCTCGAGGTAGTTACTTGTCTATTCGCACTGATGAGCTGAGAAACAGTACAGTATATATATATATATATATATATATATATATATATATATATATATATGTATATATACAGTACTGTTTCTCAGCTCGTCAGTATATATATATATATATATATATATATATATATATAAGAGCTATTAATGTATATCTATCTATTAATATACTTGTGGTGTTGATCAGGTTCGGTGAAGTGATTTTTTTTGTATATTGTTATCGTGATTAAAAATGGGTCCTCTTCGTTTGTTTAAGATAACCTCGCCGCATCCCTTGAAGGTTTTGTGCTGGGCGTGAGAATACTGTAAAGTTTCTTCGTATCAGCCCGGACGCTGCATGCTCAATATATTCGGCGGTCTTTTTTCTGGTAGGTCCTCGCATATTGGGCAGTTGTTTGACGCAGCTGGCGGAAGTCATCCCGTCCAGAGCAGCGTTGTTTTTATTATTATTGCAAGCTCGTGGGTGTGGTCATAGTGCCGGTCTTTGCACACAGTCTAGATTTACCAGATGTTCAGTATCTATTGGACAACTTAATGAACGCTGTTTTTGAAGGACTGCCAGATATACTCAGCTGTATACACTTTGGGTTGAAGTGCTTGAAGACCGGCGAAACAGGGGGCTCGGCTTTAGTCTCCTTGCTTTTGAGTCGTGGGATGTTATATTTTTTACGGCAGTTTTGTGCGTCGTAGTTTTCAGATGCCGGCATAGATTTACCCGGATAAACCCGTGGTCAAGGCCATGCTTGTTTCCGAGTGGTGAGTCGTCCTCGGTATAATCAGAAGTCCAGCACGCTTTCGCACAGCGGGTCTTTACGAGATATTGTCGCTTTGGTTACAAGTAGCTTAATCATTGAAGTGCATAATACTAAGTGGCGCAATTTATGCAATAAATTGGTACTCAACATTGTAATCTGGTTTACAGCAGCAACGTTGATGAGACAATCTCCATTTAAGCAACAGTTATCAACAGCGAACAGAGACCAACAACATATTTATTTGAGACTCAAGCACCAGTGCGAGCGCTTAAGTCATCTACAACCACTACGAATTTTCTTGCCGGATACTATCCATAAAATTTTGCAGGTTATCTTAGAAGACATCCTTGGTGACATCGAGAATTGGGCCGAACACAGCAACCACAGTGATGTTGAGATAGGCCCCACAGAGAGAGCTACGAGTGATAAGGCCATAAGGTCGAATTGGCGTTCAATATAATGATACTATTCTTTATGTCTTTCTATTTTACTTCCGTTCGCCTTATTATGATATTTCAGCCTTCTATTCTGATTCTCAAACATCTCACCCAAAATGCGCCCCTCGCACATCCACTCTATATTTCTGATTTGTATGTAATTCTCCCGTTGACAATTTGCTCAGCTCTGCATTTTTTTATAACATTTCAGAATTTTTTATTCCGGATATATTTCGCTGCTTTATATTTTACATTTCCATCCGTTACCTTTTTGCGTTATTTTGAGTAAAGTTATCTCTCCTGTTGAGTCGTTTTAATTTGTGTTCTGTACGAATATTTCTGTATAACATTCTTTCATATTAAAGGAGTCACTTATTAAAATATACTCTCGCCGTCTTAATTCTAATTGCCACACATTCTGTGATCCTTTTTTCTTAGATTTTTACTGTCTTCCTTGTTTCTCTATATTTCTGGGTTTGCTTTGTTATTTTGAATTTCCTCTTTTTTGTTGTTACTTCGAATGTTATTTTCCTTTATCTTTCTATTTACACATACTTATATTTTAATGTACATTTTTAATCCCGTTAACCTTTTGCATACGTTTTAATAGAATATCTACTAATAAACTCATAATTTTGGAAAATTTCTAATAATTTTGAACACGTTGTATTCTCAACAAATTTCTCGTTATAAGAATTACTCGTAAAATAAGTCGTAAATGTTGGATTACATTTAGTATAGACAGCAAAGAAGACATCAACACCTAAGTAAAACACAATAATTCATTAGAATTTGTTCTTATTGTAAATTTTTCCTTCCATTCTACATTCGGTAATGGATTATTGTATTATATTTATTTTCTCAGTAATCTTATTAGCGTTTTTTTTTTTAAATTTTCGGGTTAATCTGTTTGGAGAAATATTTATATTTTAATCTATATCGTTTGTAGTCAATATATGTATGATATGTTATTTTGAATAAAATACTAATTTCGATGATATAAATAAAAGTAAAGCAAATTTGCTGCTAATGGGAGTCTGGATCGAGCATTTGACCTACCTTATTATAAAGATTTCGCATACTAAAAATAAATGCCATATCAATATCAATACGTAAATCTTGTATCGTTCTGCATAAGATTGTATACAAAGTGAACAGAGATCCGAAAAGTCAGGGCGCTAAACGTAGCATGTTTTTTACTACATGCCTGGTCCCCGTATCGGTATTACCCTGTACCGTTATTTGTATCTCGAGGGACTAGGAATTATCTACCCTCTGCTAAATAAATGAATTTAAATATTTTGTAGTATGAGTATCGAAGATGATTAGATTATCAAAATACGTGTTTCAAAATGGCGTAATATAAGAAAATAATAAGGTCAGTGCTGCTGCTTTTCCAATTTTAGGATTTCGTACTTTATTTCGTTTTGGAAGATTGTTATTTCATCCGATGAGTTAACATCAAAATAGATTCATTGATTTATATAATAATTATGTGAATGAGTCTCTGATGTATAACAGATACTGCAAGGAAGTGTAAATAAAAAATAATTAAAAAATAACTTGTAAGATGGCGTACATTACGAAATAGGAATACAGATTTTTGTCAGGAGGTCATTTCATATATATATATATATATATATATATATATATATATATATATATATATATATATGTATGTACATATATATATATATATATTAAAATCTTCCTCTCTGGGTAGAGCACTGTCGTAAGTGTATCTCACCAACTCCTTCTTTGGATATATATAAAGTGAGGCTTGCTGTCTGCTTGTTTGTAAACAAGCATAAAGCTAGATAATTGTTACAGTGGTGGGCAAGCGTTTATTTAAATGAACACTTGTAGAGATCATTTGCGCTGATTAGTAAAACTGTTGATGGTCAACGCGATGGTTGTAGATTTAATCCCCAGAAAAAGTAACATGCTAGTCTAGCAACTCTAATATGTTGTGATACACCAAAACAAAACTGTATGTGGATGACTATATATATATATATATATATATATAAATATATAAATATATATATATATATATGTATATATATATATATATACATATAATTCATTTTCGTGTTTCTTTTCCTTTTCGTTTAATCATTATGTTCTCCATCTATTTCTATGTTTTATCATTACTCTTATACATTTTAAACAACCTCTGCTCATAATAATAATAATAATAATAATAATAATAATAATAATAATAATAAAATAATAATAATAATAATAATAATAATAATAATAAACATAATAATAATAATTTCTTTTGTTAGAATGTTTTCTCTTTTCCGCTTCTCATATCTTTCTATCCTCTTACTGATAATCATTATTATTTGAATGCCTATTCTTATTCTTCTCTGCTTATTCTCTGTCCCTTTCCTAACTTTTGCATACCACTTTCTACTCTTACTCATAGGCATTATCTCCCGTTCGTCTTTCAATTATTCCTAAAGCTCTGTCCATGTTTATCCTCCTTCTTCTATCTGTATTGCTCCCCTTACTTGCTGTTATGTCCAAACACTTGACTCACAGGCATCTGTTAAAAGCGCTCTAATAAAGAAATAGGCACCCATATAACGCCTACCCGTCCTCTATATCCAGTGGCGCCTCCTACCCATCACAACGTGCATTAAAATACCGCGCGAATTAATTGTAACAATCTTCACATTTCCATCACCACAATATTCCACCGGTGGCTGTATTAAATTGTATTTAGTGCGTCGTGAGGTTCCAGACATTCGCAACATGTTTCTGCGGGTTTCTGAAATTGCCTTTTCATGCGCCTCGAGCGACCTGAATTCCGATAGACAAACTTAGAATACGCTGGCGATAGTGGAAGGCTGGGATTGATACAAAACAGAAAAGAGATGCATGCGACAAACAAGCAGAAAATTGAGAGAGGGGAGTGGGAAGGACTAAGGATTGAAAAATGTAAGAAATAAGAAATATTCAACATAAGAGAAATAAATAAATAGACTATAATTAAGAGATACACAGATGGAAAACAAGAAATGGTTACATAGGGGACACGTATGAAAAGACATATGTAAATAGAAAGAGTAGTTCAAAATTTGACTGACAGATTTCGAATAATAAAACGTATTTAAGAAAAGTGATAACATAAATGAAACTGATGTTTGCTTTAAAATACAGTACTCGATTTTGTTCCTAAAATTTAATAAGTATTTACATATATTGAGAAAATATATTTTATTTTTACAGAAAATCGAGAACAAACTGAACGGGTATATGTATTTGCTGAATCATAACCCATGTAATTGAATTAATATTAACGTTTTTATAACGAAACGTATAGTCTTTGGGCATATTGTAGATTAATAAATAAAGATTAACAACTGAGAATTCATACAATGAAACGACAAAAATAGACAAAGTGAAATAACAAAAAATGTACAAAAACGAAAAGGAATGAAGAAATGTAATATGGCTTCATATAAATGTATACAGAAGAGAATGGATTTATTTAAAATGATATTACTCCCCCATTACCTCATGCATATTTAGATAATATGTATATTATATTCAATTTAACAATTATATTATCATTATTATCCAAAGTTTAAATAACTAAAGGTGAATAATACATGTATCTTAAATTTTAAATCAGTTTTCAAAATGTTACTATTGTTAAACAAGGTCAGAAAAGGAGAGGTCATATGAGATAAAACAACGACTAATATATTTTGCAAATTGTAATGTATATTGATTCGAAAATTTCTTAGAAATGTAATAAAAGGTTCTTTCAGCATGCAGGTAATATATATTTATATATATATATATATATATATATATATATATATATATATATATGCAGAAGATCAGAAAAATATTTGTACCACCGGTTTCAAATTCGATATGACACCAGTAAATCAACAATATTATCGAAGAGTCTTGATCTCTATTTTCATCTGTTCTATTTCTAATGCTATCCAAATCGATGTAATCGCTCCATTTCAATCACATCGATTGATTGCCTACCAATGCTTGTTAACCATCACAATCTATACGGAGAAAGCGTCAAATCAATCCTCGTAGTGAATTAGTCAACCATACAATTCAGCATATATATATATATATATATATATATATATATATATATATATATGTGTGTGTGTGTGTGTGTGTGTGTGTGTGTGTGTTAGCTTTCTTCATTATTGGGAAAGTATGCATTCCCGCTACAGAGATGTAGAATTTTTGTAGCAAGAGTTGCGTAATCCCAAACCACACCTCTCCTGCGTCGGCGTTGTCAAATACTAGTGCCGAGTGAAAATTTAAGACGACTGGAAACAATCTCAAGGTATTATTATTATTATTATTATTATTATTATTATTATTATCATCATCATCATCATCATCATCATCATTATTATTATTATTATTATTATTATTATTATTATTATTATTATTATTAATTCATCTAATATTTATTTTTATATTTTTTACTAGATTTATATCCAAAAAGGTTCCTTCTGTTTAAAATACCAAATTAATGTTTTATGATTTTGTCTCATGAGATGAGTTTAGTTGTGAAATTTACTAATATTAATAAAGTATATATGCGTGTGTGTATCTGTTTGAGGAGAATAGCGCCGGGGAACGATGGGATAAGAGAGAATGCGTTTGTCTTCGTATGATTCACGTTCACGTTGAAACACGCTTTTGCGTGTTTTATCTGTATTAATGCGTTCGTTATGAATACGAACAGTCTGGACAAATTGCAACACAGTAATTCCAGTTAATCTGCATAGGCAAAAAGAATGTCGAAGATTTCAACGCATGTGAAGAGATTAATGAAAAATGCATGGATTCTCTTATGGTCCGAATATTAAACGATTGAGAAGTTGTCTCCCTTGGCAATAGAGATGATATCATCTGACATAAAAAGAAAAAATATAGAAATCGATCGATTATAATAATCTTACTTTTTTTCATTTCTATTTAATATTCCATTTTTTTTTTTTTCATTTTTTAAAATGTTGCTAGATGTTTCATTCTCAGCTTCTATATTAATTTCATTGTGTATTTTATTCGATTCAGATTTAGTCGTAACTGATATTTTTATATGCGATACGATAACACCCCGGGATACACTGGCCCAAATATATGATTTCTTCATGTTATGATGTGGAGACAATGAGTTTTTTACGGTAATTACCCCGCGTTATGGTGTTGTTTATGTTTTTCTTTTAGTTTTATACATATGTATTATACACTATACCATATTTTGTTACGAATTTTTAATGTCGTATTTCGCCGTTCAACTGAATTTTCTTTTTTTTTTTAATTTTTCTATTCGATATAACTTTGTTTTTAGCATCATTCTTTACATATAATTTATTTCCATATCATTTTTGAAAATTTATATTTTTCTGTAAATAATTATTTCTTGTTTTCTGTAAAAAAAATTATGTGTGTTTTGGTCCATTTTATTTTACTTATGCCTTAATGCCAACATTTTGTCAGTTATTTCATGTTATTTTCCTTGGCTTCGTCCAAATTTCTTGGTTTGTATCTCCTACTATTGCAGATAGATTTTACACAAAACAGAAACGTGGAATGATCAAGTAAGCGCTTTAGGCTAGTCGCATTTAATTTGTCAGTTTAATTTTATTAGAACGCCTCGATTAAAAGACCACCTGATGTCATGCAATAATTCCTTTACAAAGCGAGAATATAATCCGATACAAAAATGGTTCAGGCAAGCGATTATTTTGTCTGGGCTGATTGTCAAAAATAGCCAACGACTGGTGCTCTTGTGTACACTTTTCTTACGTATTTCATAGAGAACGTTTATTGTTTTCATACAAAGTCTTTATTTTCAAGTGTATACATTAGTTTGTCTTTTCTTATGTTTATCTATATCTAAGTTACTTTAGTTTTCTCTTATTAAATCCATTCTTAATCTGTTCTACGACAAAATGTTTTTTTTTCTTTTTACCCCATTTATTTCTCTAATTTCTCATTCATCCTATATTATGTTCCTCACTAATTATTCTTTCTTTGGTATTCTTTATAATAACTACATTTCACTTTCGTCTTCAGGTCGGATAATTATCTTCTTGAATTCCAGATTGTCTTATTAAATTCATATCACATTCATCATATTACTATTACTATTATTTTTCACATACTATTATTTTTCACATTTTTCATTTCATTTTAAATAAGTATATTCAATGCACTTTTTGTACAAAAATGCGTTCGCACATTTGAAAATGCTTTTTCATCATGCACATTTTAAATGTGTTCTTAAACTTTATTTTATACATGCATATTTAAAACTGTACGTGAGAAATGTTTGAAAAATCAACTTAAAATCATTATATCATATATTATATGAGAGCCAAGTCCGTCCAAAGATCGAGTACTGCTGCCACATCTGGGCGGGGGCTGCTAAAAACAGCCTATCCTGCCTTGAGAGAGTACAAAATAGACTCCGTGGCTTGGTGGGAGATGCCCATTTCTCTACCCTGCAACCTCTTTTCCACAGAAGAGACGTAGCGAGCCTGTCATTGTTCTATCCTTATTTCCATGGCAGGTGCTCGTTTGAGCTCCATTCTCTGGTCCCCCTTCGCCAATGTTTCTCAAAAAACACCCGACTAACTGAAACCACCGTCAATAAGTTCCCCTACTCCCTATCTGTGCCTAAATCAAAACGTAGATACCATGAACAAAGCTTCTTTCTTAGAACTGAACGCCTGTGGAACTCTGTTCCGCTTGTCTGTTTCCCTCCCGACTTCAACCTGGATGTCTTCAAGTCCAACACGAACAAATCCTGATGAACCGCCCCCCTAAGTAATGACACCTTACCAATTCTCCAATACTATTGCTACACTATCTGTTTGATTACTGTACACACAATAACCCTTATCCCTGAGTGGCAATTGGACCTTGATAAATGGTGAACTCCATGTAAAAAAAATGATTCTCCCTAATCTCTTTTTATGAGTGATTGTTTCATTTTCTTGCTAATCACATGTTTTTATTTTTGTTAGTTTTGCATGTTTTTAATTTAAGTATTTACATAGTCATATTTCATGCATGGCATCATTCAAGTATCTTAAACGTATATTTACATGTTATCTTGATGCCCATTTTGCCTATTTGTTGCACAATTTCCTTATTTTTGCTGTTTAAAAATGACGGCGTCGACCCTACTGTTCATTTACTGAAAAAAAATGTTTGCAAATCCTTACAGCTATACTAGAATATTATTTAATGTTGGTCAAATTTCTGTCGCTACATACATGAACATATCTCAAGAAAAGCTATCCTGCGCATGCATTTGCGGCTACATTAAAGACCAATAAAAATATGACATACAAGAATAATATTAGAAGAAATTCAGATCAGGAATAAATGTTGGCTTTATTCGTATATTTCACGATATTTTCGTAACATTCCAAACCGTTTTATATAATATATGTCAGATTGTTTGAGGACTTCTCTCTGCAGCGACACTAACCCGGGATAAAAAAAAAAAAAATTCTACACATTTGGTCGTGGACTAAGACAATTGAAAATTTAAGCAACTTTACAATTCAGACACCCCATATTTAAAAGTAACATTAATAATAATTATATGTGTGGGGTTGCCCGGCATTACCCACGTGTTTTGAGTTGTGTGTATGTGTGGGTGCGTTTAAGTCAAGACAAATATGATAAAATAGAATAAAACGATGCTAAACTTCTTTATAAAATCAGAAAAACGAAAAAAGGTTCTCGTAGGTTCTTAGGACAGAACCAGACTCATTGAGACAAAGCTGAAAAATAATGCGTGAAAAAACTTACACGTTAACCGCTATTAAAACGTAATAATACTAATTATTACACAACATGCGATTATATTGGCAGTAATTATTCCACCATGCATGCATTCCATTAACTACGTATTACCTTAAATAAAATACAATTGTGTTTTATACAACTAATATATTCGTCGATTATTATTGTGCAAAACCAGTAATAAATACTCTGAACCATTATTTTAGTATAAAATAGATTAACATGCAAACACTATTCTACATTATAATTTATATACACAGTTTTCTATAAAAACACTTCATAATCACACATGATGATTTGTTAAAAATGATATAACCTCTATAAAAAATTTAAGAATTACAATAGCAACCAAAACAGATCCTAACCTATTATCGTACTATCATGAAATTCATAAATTAGATTAAATTTTAACGAGCATTGAGCATGTAAATAATTGGCCCTTTAAATGTAAATAAATATAAAAATATATTCAATATAACCGACTGCTTTATAAAAAACAATGAGAAGAGTTGCAAACTACTCGGAAATAGTGTAAAACGTAATATATAGGAATATCAACTTCTAGACACAAATTTATAGGTGTTAAAGATAATGACTTTTATTCACTGCATTATAATGATTGGTAAAATTTCATGCCAATCAGATTTTTCAAATGTTTTAATATAAGCATGAAAAATAATGTGCTCTTGTAGTTACTATCATAAGACACAAGTTTTTCACAAATCATTGGCAGTTAGCAGATAGATTGACATATACCCATCCTCTTTATTCGTGTGATATACTTAGCTGTATTATATATTTAGTTTCTACTTTCTACTGAGCTATGCTTTTCTTCCGGACACGTACTGGACAACAACAATGGCGACTAAGAAAGTAAGGATATAAAACGTTTTTCACCAATAACACTGTGGAAGAGGAATATAAACTAACTACGATCTATGTTAACTAAAGCATTGGTAAATGAGTATTTTCATTTTTATGTACATTTATATATTGAAAATATTTGATGTTTACCAAGTATCATTAAAATTGAATCGAAGAAAAATATAACATTCTCAGAAGGTTTAATTACAAGGATGTAACTCTTCTGACATACTTTTTGTCCTGTAAATGTTTTGCAAAATTGAAGTGGATCTATCAATGTATATAATCCCGTACTATCATAAAAGTTTACTTGTATATAAATATATTATATCATTCACATAGACAGTAAATATATATGCATAACAAAGTATATGTATATATTCATGTGGCTTTATCGATATATGTGTGTATGGATATATGTATGTATATATATATGTGTGTGTGTGCGCGTGTGTGTTACTTATGATCATAATGTTTGCATTAATATCAATATAATCATATATAATCTTATTGATGTAACTTTCTGTATTTTACCTTATATAATAAACGCTATAAATAGATTTCTATCTATAGAAACACATATGTATTTTATGTCTAAACTTACACGCTTTTATTTATTTATTACTGAACACAATTTCATTTCTTATCCAAATCCTATATTTGTTCATTACTTTATAAAAATTGCTAGTCCAATTAAACAGGGTTTTACAAGTGTTATTTCTTTAAAATGCTGCTAAACATTTTCATATCTAGAGATCAGCATTTCAATGGAACACATTTTATCTTTAAAGCCACATTTCCTCCAGCACATCCAAATGATTTATGGACATTTGAAAATATTCATAACTTTGTTAAGATTTTCTTATTTCTCATTATTGCTATATTTCTGCAGCTATGTTATTTTCGGTTGTCTGCAAGCTTACATACCAACACACACATAGACACAGCCATATATATTTTCATCGATGGACCTATCCACTCCGGAAAGACAAAGGATAAGTCCTGTAGGGGAAGCTGCGCATGTAATTGTAAGGCAAGGGCTGCGCAATCACTAACCGCACAATTCCTGATTTGGCAATGTTTGAGTCCAATGGCAGGGACGACTTGAAACAATGCCGATAAAGCAGAGAACACATGTGGTACGTGGAATTCCAAAATGGTAATCCATTTTGTATTGACTAAGTTTAACGTAGTTTAATTTCGACTATCCAGTGAGAACCGGTGTTTAAACGCGAATATTCCGTAA
>NC_136495.1:134801401-134868901 GCF_053919585.1 Euprymna scolopes
AACTCCAACAACAGTGAATGAGTCCTAACATACTTTTAAGTACATTTTAATATTTAAAATGTGTTGAGGTTACAAAGTCTCATCAAAATTGTATAAATCACTGCCTTGATAAGTCTATACTCTGTGACAACCGAGATATAATCTTTACCCAGCAGATAAAGGATCACCGAAATGGTGTAATGTTTTTTCGAATGGACTGTCGACATCAAATAATGAACTTATCTGTATAATAGCACAGCACGGAAAGTAATTGTACGCATGAGAATAGTTGCTACTTTCTCAACGCAGATAGGTGTAATACAAAGTTAATGGATTATTAAGATTGCGAAGCTAAAGATTTCCTAAATAGCCTGGTCCGTACGCCCTTATCGACACTCATAGGTTGTTTTTAAAGTCTAGAAAGAACCGTGTACAGAAGGAGTATAAAAATACACGTCGTAGAACTAACTAGGCGAATACTTCTCTTCGAATGATGAAAGACCTCCGGAATTGTCCAAAACTCAATTTGTATGTATACCGTCTGAAAATAGCCAAGTATAACGGCCGCCACACACGTGTGAACCCATATTAATGGCGTAGGTAATTGACCATCTCTTCTTGTAATCAGGTAGTTAAACATGCCACCAGAAAACTCCTCTGTCCGATTACTGAATTGCCCCATCTAATAAATATAATCTAATATGTGTTTATAATCAAATTATGGAGTTTTCAGATCAGCCCTCTTTAATATGCAGCAATAGTTGGTTTATTCTTACTACGGGTTTCTGCTTATTTTTTATGATTTTCGCGAAGATTTTGCAAATTAAATCTAAGACGTTTTTTATCTGAACATATTCGAGTTATTATAACTAACTCATTAATAAATGTGACAATTCGATTAACATATTTTTATTAAATCCACGTTTCTGAGCCATTGCCGTGTAAAAACTTAAAGTAATGCATATATTTTTGCCAGCTATTATCTTATATAGTAAGTATTAGCCGTTTAAAAGTAACTCATAAAATTTAATCTCTATTCCAATCTATCGTATTGAAAAATATATCCAAATCGGAGTGTTTGCTTTGCTATAACAAACAAAGATTATACGGAAATGTTTACCGCCCATACATAATGCCATGCTTAACTCTTCGAACTCCATCATTAAAACCGGTTGTACTATGTAGGTATTCATGGATCTTATTTAGTTATAAGTGCAAAAAATAAATAAGACCTACAACGCAAGGTATCACTCCGTCTTATATGGATTTATATGCGCCATGAAATAGGCATTATTTGAAATAAGGAATAACCTGATGTGGATGAAGAGAAACTAATTCTTGGGTTTTTAAGAATAGAAAGAAAAATTCTCGATCATAAACATTGGACATTCTTTGAATCGGTACAGAAATATGTCATTCCTGGAAAACAGAAAGAAATCTCATTTGTGCATTGGCTTACAAGCTGACACAAATTAAGAAAAGTCAATGAGGTAAACTTAATGATGGAATCTAAAATCTAAAACCAGTTATCAATATTGCATCAGTGAAGTTTCTAAATTCAATGTCTCGAGAAATCTGCTAGCAGAAATATAGAGGATTCACATAAAGCTGCAAGCTATTCTTTATTAAAAGAACTCACAAGAATGCACAATATCTTTATGATAGAACATTTCAAGACTAATTAAAAATGCAACTATTAACATAATATCCATGCAAAACTTAAAATAAATACAATATGCACAGTTCATATGTGAAAGAAAGTTAAAGAAATTACCGAAACTTGGAGGTACATCTTTTCATGGAAATAGATTATATAAATAAAGAATTATTCCTATGAAATATTTGAAGGACAACCCCCAAAAACAAATAATGTCTAAAAAGTATGCAATGAAACTGTAAAAAAAATTTTCGAGAAGAACAAAATTGAATTTCTATTTATATATATGCACCACAGGCTTGAAATATTCGTAGATAGCAGATAATGTTCAGCGAAGTATTAAGCGTTATTTAAACTTGGGGAATAATTTCATTCCACTTACTAACAAGAAATATGAGAACAACCTTGACATTTCTTAAATTGTTGGAGTAATATTCATGCAAACCGCGGAAATCTAACACATAAAGTGGGAAATATTTATTTTTTATTTCATAAACATTATAATAGTTTGTAAAAAGTAAAATAAAAGTGATTAGCTTGCAACGTTCATAATAATTAATATAATCGTTGTAAAAGAACGAGAGTAATTAATTCAGAGCGTTATATAAAAGAAAGAACTGGTTTTATTTTATATCTTATAATGTCCTAAATGGTTATATACATTGTCATTCCACATTGAACGTTTTCAAGTGGTAATTAATATTTATTATTATATGCATTCTTGGGTATATATGTAACTGTGTCGAAACCATTGTTATTGAGCTTCTCCCGTATTTTGTTTTTTCAAACTAAAAAATACCTACGGAATTAGGAATGAAATAATTTATTTAATCTACAGTGTCAGTCAGGTCTTGTTCTTTCAATCGTTATTAACTAATTCGTAAGTGTTTGTTAGTATCATCACATTAACAGTAGAAACGTCAAAATATAAAATTCTGTTGGTTATATCAGATTATACTCAGCACGTTTATCCGGTAGAACAGAGAATAGGGAATCATCGACATTTTTAATCTTTGAACAGGTGACAATGTCGTTATTATACAAAGGCATTAGCCGTTTTGATTCCAAAGTATTTTAAAACAATGGTCAAACGTTGTATATCTATTAATGTAAAATCAGTGTTCCTCAATTGATTTACTTCTTAGTACGTTTTCTAATTAAAAAAAAATCAAGAATGTTACCACAGACTTGGTTTAATAATTATTAAATACATTTTCGTATAGTTATAGAAATTCGAAATATTGCTTACCTTGCACTAATAATGATTGTCTGGATTAATAGGGAAAAACACTTCCCAAATAACTAGTTGGTAGACCACTCTATCAATGCATAAAATAAATGCAAATAGATTTCACATTAACCTTAGGGCAATTTGTGAGGGAGAAAATATATAGTTACAGAAAGAATATAGCATATAATGAATAAAAATCAATAAATAGTGGAGTGAAAATGTAAAGTTGAAATTCTAAAAAAAAACAAAACAGACGAAAGTATGCACTTTACCACTGTAATATTTAATATAACGCTGTGTGTGTGTGTGTGTGGTCACGAATAGGAACCTATATGGTTGACTATTTAAAAAAAAAACTGATTACATATAATGATATAAGATGTATCGAGACACAGAAATGGGTATGTTTGATCTGGCAGAACGGTGGTTCATTAAAATTGTGGGGGTTGCGTTTACGCCTGGTCCACAAAGTATGGAAATAAAAAAAAATTAAAATTAAAAAAAACGTTTACAAGTGTTTTGATATAGATGTACATGAGACTACTTTGATAAGTATGTTTTAACTTAAATAGGGGTGGTATAATAAAAGTTTGGGGTCTGCGTTCGCGCCTGGCCTCCATAGCATGGAAATAGGCACAGACTTTTATAAAAACTTTTCATATCTATCTGCGTAAGTATACTTTGATAATTACGTTTCAGTTTGAAGAAATATGATATAATAAAATTGTGGGGTGATCGTTCGCACCTCACCACCATAGAATGGAAATATGTCACAAAGTTTTACAAGTTTTTTTTTAATATAGATCCACAGAATATTGTGATAAGTGTTTCAGTGCGAACAGGTATGGTATAATAAATTATGGGGTTTATCTATTTTATTTTTCCTTTCATCATATTTTGCTTTGGTTTTATTACCCCCAAATTCGAAGCTATCTCTTTACACCCCTTCCTTTGCGTAACCTATCATACTTTCATAAATCAGAGTCATTTTCTGTAGGCTGTTTTATGAACCCAGTCAACGACGGTTACTTTTGCTAGTATTTATATAAACGAACAAGATGGCAGGATGCAGAAACCAAAATGAAACAGAACAAAACATGCGTAACAATAGAACAGAATAAAAAGGGCAAGATAATAAAATGAAATAAAAAGAACACTGGTGCATGAGACGCAAAAAATGGATTCGATAGAATACAGAATAAAAAGCAAAGAAAAAAATAACAATCGTAAATCTACGCACAGTAAAAAAAAACAACAAAAAAACATCGTACGAACGCAGAGGACAACACAGTAAATAAATAATATGAATAAAGAAAAAATTAACCAATTAAAGTGATCTTACTGAGATTTTGAACACTGCATGCCAATTCTGCGCAAGCATTACCATTCTGTCTCTGTCCGAAACCACAGAACATCATTTAATGTAAGACGAACATTCTAATCGATTTGTGTCATTTCATCAGTTATCCTGTAAAGTGAAATTTTGCACAAAACGTAAAAACTGTGATTTTATCAATCCTCAATTGTTATAATTACAGCAAATTTATGATGAGCATTTGGCAAGAGAAGTGAAAAATAAATTATATTTTTGAAATAAGTGTACATTTATGTGAATAGTTGCTCTAAATTCGTGACAATGAAAAATTAAACTCCTCAATATTAAGAAAGTCACGCATCCGACAAAATAAAATATGGAGAAGTTCAGCTTCATTCCTGAAATTTCACATGAATCACAAGATAATAAGTAACAATTTAACAAATATATGTGTGACTTACTTATCATCGTTTAGTGTCATTTGAGACATGAATGGCCTTGTAGATTTATTATGGTTCTCGTGGTTTATATTTCTGATTGCATACACGTAACAGGAATGAATGATGGATAAGCGAATAACTTTTGAACATTACCAGTATATTAAAAAAAAGTTTGATGATAACTACAATTATCTTTCTCTCTATTGATTCATATTGTTATTTAAAAACCCTTTTTTTCTATTCGTTATATTTTTTGCTGATATATATATATATATATATATATACACACATATATATATATATATAGAGAGAGAGAGAAAAAGAGATAGACAGATAGATATATATGTGTCTATATATATATGTATATATATATATATATGTATATATATATATATATATATATATATATATATATATGAGCAGAATTGCTATAGTATAAGCTAGAAAGAAAACCAGAGAACAATGAGTTATTATCTGTCGTTACACCACCGCCGAGGAGCAGATATCTGATGCAATTTAAGAGGTTCGGTTGAATTCAAATTACAAATGAGTCAGCTTCGCTTAGGAGCTTTTATATATATACTAGTATTTCAGCCCGGCCTTTCCCATGTGTTTGGAGATGTAGGCTGAGCAAAAAACAAAAAAATGTCAATTTTTTTAAACTTTGACCCCTATTATGACCCCTTAACATTGATTGTTTTGGGCTCAAATCTAGTTATTATGTTAGATCCATGCCCAAGTAGCCGATATCTAAAATTCCAAGTGTTTAGACCCAAAATATTCGAAGAGTTTTGTTGAGTTCTCAAAAGTCAAATCGTTGAACTTTGACCCTTTACCAGCAAAATTTCTGACCGAAAACCGATCTACTCATGTCCCAAAGTCTCAGTATCCCGTATATCAAATTTCGAGTCTGTAGACTAAAAATGGGCAGAGTTATTGCTTAGGGAAACGTGCTCAGAGAGAGAGATAGAGAGAGAGAGAGAGAGAGAGACATAGCACTTTCACTATATATATATATATATATATATATATATAGAGAGAGAGAGAGAGAGAGAGAGTGAGATGGATATATATATACATATATATATATATATATATATATATATATATATATATATATATATCGAGCTCAGCTATACAACAAACGCAAATTTTTATTTCTTCATGTTTTATTTGGTATACTTTTCCTTCTCTTCATCATAATTGCATTTTGATGACGAATCGATAATGTAATTGACAGATGCAATATTGAATTGTAAGTTTTTAGTATGAAAATCTTTACTGACTACAAAAACTAAACTAAAACTGCTTTGTTTTCTGATATTTTTTTAGCATAAACTATAAATTTGTGTTATTATATATTCCAGTTTTAATATCATTTTGAGTCTGCTCTTATAATTTCCAAATTTTTCCTTATATTTTCTCCAGAATATTTTTTGTTATTTCTTAGTTTATTTAGAACTAGCAGTTTAGCCCGTCTTTGCTCGGGCCCTATGTACTGTTCATAACTTGCCCTACGTGTGAATACACTTTACGTAAGATTTCAAATGTTTATACCAAAATTTGTCTGACTAATTTTGTAGAGACTACAGAGGTCAATTTTTGATAGACTTTGACCCCATTTTGACCCCCTGTACATTTCTTATTTTGGTAGCAAATCAAAATACAAAGTTTTACCCACGTCCAAGTTACCTACATTTAAATTTAAAAGTCTTTAGACCAAAAATGGGCAGAGGAATTTGCTAGAATCTGCAAAGGACAGCTCTTCAAACTTTGACCTTTCGGTAGCAAAGTTTCACCCCAAAACCGATTTAAATGCTTGCCGCATGTCTGAATACCCATTATGTAAAATTTCAAATGTTTAGACCCAAAATTGTTTGAGTAGTTTACTAGACACAACAAAGGTCACACCTTTTGAACTTTGACCCCTTGGTAGGTCAAATTTCAGAGCCAAACCGATTAAAAAGCTTGTCCTATCTCTGAATATAATTTATCTAAAATTTCAAATGTTTAGCCCAGGAACTGGCTGAGTAATTTGTTAGGGACCGCAAAGGTAAAAATTTTGTTAAAGTTGTCCCTAATTTTGACACCTTAACATTTATTTTTTGAGCTCAAATCAAATTAAAAAGGTTGATCAATGTCCAAGTAACCTACATTTAAAATTTCAAAAAAGTAACCTACACTTAAAATTTCAAGTGTTCAGACCCAAAATTGGCTCATAAGTTTGGTAGTTTTCAAAGCTTAAATCATTGAACTTTGACTCCTTGAGAGCCAAATTTCTGGCCGAAAACCGATTAAAAAGATGTTTTCAAATCTCAATACTGCTTATGTCAAATCTCGGGTCTCTGGACCGAAAATGTACAGGTCTTGGTAGGGAAATGTGTGTGTGTGTGTGTGTGTGTGTGTGTGTGCGCGCACACGTGTTCACTTTTATAGATATATAGATAAATTCCATTATTTTGATAAATTGGATTTATTTTTAATTTCATGAAATCGTTTTCCATTTATTTTCTAATCAATAAATCTAATAAGTGAATAGCATTATTTTTCTATGAACCAGATTATACTTTAGTTTTCTCCAATTTTGTAAAAAGATTGTAAAATTTATTGTTTTTTAACTAATTTAATATTTTATTGAATTACATTTGAAAATGATTGTCAGAAAATCGCTTTTGGTCCACTTTGAATACTTGCCTTTTTATCATCATTTTATTGGTTGATTTGAGTCATGTGATGCCAATAACCATGCAGACGACAATCTTATGATTTTGATCAGGTTTTAAATGAGATGAGTGTTGATGAGAAAATTGTACCCTCTATCTCTTACCATACTTCAGGAGGATCTCCCACAAACGACAACATGCAGAAACAATTATTGTAATTTTTAAACTTCCACAGTTGTATGTCTTTTTATGTTTTTTTTATGAAGCTGGATAGGTGACGTATCACCTATCCGGCTTCATAAAAAAACCCGCAGTAAACCACATCACGTGGACTCTTTATCGAACTGTTTTCCACTTTACATCATGTCGAAGATAAAAAAGAAAAAAATGATTGACAAAGGAGGCTTCATTCGAAATATCTTTTTTTTTTAAATAAACACTCGTTTATTTTATAAAAAAAAATTCGCATTGCAGTTTTTGGCTGCAAACGTATTTATAGGTATTTTATTCTTCAACTTTCACTCAGTGCTTCTAACGGATATAAACAAAACAAAAACTACCCAGATTTTCAAAATGCGCCACCACGCGTCACCTATACGGCTTCATAAAAAAAACCCGCAGCATCACGTGGACTTTTCATCGAACTATCTTCCACTCTACATCACGTCGAAGAAAAAGAGAAAAAAAACAGATTGACAAAGGAGTCTTACTCCGAAATATATTTCTTAAAAAATAAAAACTCGTTTATTTTATAAAAAAAATTCGCGTCGCAGTTTTTTGGCTTCAAACGTGAATGTCTGCGTGTGAGTCGATGTACATTTTCTTACGCAATAACTCTGTCAATTTTTACTCTACAGACTCTACATTTGATATACAAGTTACTGAGATTTGCGAACATCTAGGTGATTTGTTTTCGGCCGGAAATTTGGATCTTAAGGGGTTAAAATTCAACGAGTTGACCATTGAGAACTCTACCGAACCCCTCCGACAATTTTGAGTTTAAAAACTTGAAATTTTAGATACAGGTTTCCTGTACAGGGATCTAACTTAATAACTTGATTCAGCGCAAAACAATAAATGTAAAGGGGTCATATTAAGGGTCAACTAAAAAAAATGAATATATATATATATTTTTTTTTTTAATTTTTGCTCAGCATACACCTCGAGACACCCGGGTAACACCGGGCATCCATGCTAGTATTTCTATAAAAGTGAACGTGTCTGCGTATCTGTCTGTATGTGTATATGTGTGCCTGTATATATACATATACCTACGCAATACGTCTGCCAATTTTAAGTCTACAGACTCGAAATTTGATATACAGGGAAAATCTTGTAATCGGTTTTCGGCCAGAAATTTGTCTTTTAAGAAGTCAAGGTTATACGATTTGACTGTTGAGAACTCTAGCACACTCCTCCGACATTTTAGGGTCTAAATACTTGAAATGTAATATATAGGTCCCTTGGACATTGACCTAACTTAATAATTTAAGTGAGTAGAAAAGAATACATTTTAAGGGGTCATAATATGGATCAAATTTTTAAAAAATTGACCTTTTTTGCTCAACAAACAATGGCATTCAAGTAAAAAGACAAGAAATATCGAAGGCACACATTAATTTGTCTGAATGAGTATAATTTTGTACAAAGTAAGCAAAGCTAAAAGAATCTTTAATACAAGAAAGAAGGCCGACAAATACGCTGTGCATTATTAAGGTGTCTATAATATACAATCGAATTGTTGAGGTTAATGGTAGAGAAAGAATGAAAACTATGAAACATATCCGTTCTAATAACGTTATGCCTCATACACCTTCCAAGGGAAACGATACTGACGTATGTCCTTACACTAACGATATGTAAAGAAATAAAAATAGTTTGTCATAATAGTGTGTCGTATTTATATAACTCTCTTCCATATTAAATACATGTATGTGTAGGAAATATTAACATTTTTAAAGCATAAGTATCATCTACTATTAGGGTGTGTTTGCTGTTGATTACACACTCCTTACATCTATGAATGTTGCCCTATATTAACGGTATTAACATTTGAAGATTATCTTCCAAAGAGGCTTTAATAAAACAAGTGCTCTTATTCATAGTGGCTTATTATTGGTAATATTATATGTAGCAACATATTAATATGGTAATATTTTAAGTCTCGTACAGCCAGGTTCATCTTTAAATTAAAAGCAATGTTTAAAATTAATATTTATAAGCTGTAGATTGCACTTTTTAATGTCAGTGAGTGAGTTCCTTAGTTTTGAAAAAAAAAAAAAACAAACTAATATACGTATATCTCCTAGAATTAGAAATCTAGAACATTCTGCTGCTGGGAAAGAAAAAGAGTGTTTATTCTTCTAAACAGAGTTTTTTATCGTTACACCCCCCCACAACAAAAAAATCAGATTAGTTACTCCGATAGAGTTGGCCACATACTTCTAATGCAAGCGACTCGTGTTTCAACGTACGTTGCGTTATTTTTAATGTTTATTGGCTTTAATTACGAGAAAGTGAAATATACACATTACATAATATGACGAATGAAGTTAACTTCGGGAAAACACTTAAACTGAGCCTTTTTCGTATTATAAGACATTAACAGAAATCAAAGGTATGTTTGGTTGTTTCTTTTTTTTTTCATTCATTAAAAACCGTGAACTTTATGTTTGCCTCATAAACATTAAATAAGACTAAATAATGGCCATATTTTATATTGTTGCACGAATTAGCTATATTCTAAAACAGTTATGACGGTTCGGTCTCATAGAAATGCATCCTATACAAAGAAATGTATAAACATACGTATATGCGTAACTTAATAAAAATATGTAAACAAGAAATGTCTAATAACATATATGTATATGAGAAAATATCTATAATAATACGAGAAAAATGTACTTTAAAAAAATGATAAGAGAAAAATTTACTCTGAAAAAAATTAAATATGCCACGTGTAAAGACAAGATAACATTATAATACCTGATTCCTACTTTTATTTTTATCCGCGTATTGACGGACGTATCACCGAACATAGATAAACACAAAACATACAATGTGGTATGTAAGATTTCTTCGAGAAACGTACACACACATGCATACACTCATTTGCTCACAATATCATATTCAGCTTTGTTATACACATTCTCGTGTACTCACTTCTTAGTATACCCCGTATGTTTCCTTCCAAACTCACAATAACTTAATATGTTAACGTTTTTTCTACACAAACGCACACATTATTACACTTACTCATACACCTGGTCAAAAGACAATTTCATTGCAAACATATTCGAATAAGGCTAACGACCAATACACTTATTGTTGTTTACGTTTTTGTATCTCAATAATGTTCCAAATCAAACACGTAGGCTCACCAGACTTAGTTTAGTTTAATTGAGTCATTTCGGTTAAATTGTCTTGAGTTCCTGTTTATATTCGTCACGCCAAGTAGGGTGTCTCGCATGCGCCATAGCCTACAGTGTTGTTTTCATTCCACGGTGATATTGCATCGGTTTTATTTTACTTTTTTTCATTCAATTTCTGTTTTTTCTTGAATGTGTTTATTTTAAAAGTGTTTTATTTGATGTAATATGTGCATGTTTAACAGTGGTCGAAAAATTATACAATTCCGTTTTAAAAGAAGCAGATTAAAGACAAAAAAGGGAATCTTACGGTGTTTTGTCTAACACAACATAAAACCGTATATATATATATATATATGTATATATATATATATATGTGTGTGTGTGTGTGTGTGTATATATATATATAGTTATATATACACATACGTATATATATATACGTATATATATATATATATATATATATATACACGTATATATATACGTATATATATATATGTATATATATATATATATATATATATATATGTATATATATATATATATATATATATATATATATATATATATAGTTTCCAGAAATGAAAAATATAAATTATAAAATATTTAGAATGTTATGAAAATAAAACCAGGATGAAATTAATACATCTGATCTACTTGCCAGTGTTGGGTGGAGAATAGTCTTTAAAACTTTACATATGTTCCTGTTTAATCGAACGGTTTGTTAAATGGTAATATGTGTGCCGAGTTCGTTTCAGTTGCTAAATTGTGTATTACACCAATTGAACGAGATAAATTCTCGGCGGATCGGGAAATCAACTGAAATATAAAAAAAAAACAGTCGTTTTTAATAAAAAGTGCCTATATAATGGTGTAATGCCTAAATACACTCATACATACACACACATATATGTGTGTATTTGTGTATATATGTGTACATATTCGCGTATATATATATATACACATCCACACACACATATATGTATACATCTACACACACACACACACACACACACACATATATATATATATATATATATATATATATATGCGTGTATGGGGGTGTATGTGTATACGATTTTTCGGTCAGAAAAGAAACAAAGTAAATATGTACATTGCAACATACGATAGATTACAATAAAGACGAAACGTCGATGTACATGTGAATTGGGTTGTTTTTTTATCCCTTTAGATCGTCGGAATACTATGTTCAATATTCTCATCATATATATATATATATATATATATATATATATATATATATATATAGTCATCCACATACAGTACTGTTTCGCTGTTTCACAGCTCATCAGTGCGGCTAGACAGGCAACTACCTCAAGCCAGGATTGAAACCCGACCGATTATACGGCAGTCAAGGCTTCTAACCATTACGCTATTGGCGGCTGATTAAACGAGTAGTGAGTTTAACGATGTTTTGATATCGTCCGAAATACCTCCGCTCGATTTGTTTACACAAAGAGCGTCGCTTATATATATATATATATATATATATATATATATATATATATATATATATATATATATATATATATATATATATATATATATATATATATATATATATATATATATATATATATATATATATATACATATATATATATATACATATATACATATTTATATATATACACATATATATATATATATATATATATATATATATATATATATATATATATATATATATACTAGCCGATTTACCCGAGCTTTGCTACGGAAATATTTGTATTACACAATACTAATTGGCATTCTTTTAATATTTATGTAATTGCAGGTTCGAAACCAAAACTTCTGGGTAAACGACATTACGTAGAAAAAAAACTGTACAGGTCCGTTTTCAGTTTGTGTTGCTTCCAAAAATGTAAATTAGGATTTTTGCGGATGAAATATGCTTAGTTGTGTTTATAAAAAGTACCCCATTTGTAATAAAGGACTTTCACATAAAAATTTAATAAACAAAAGATACGGCAAAAATTGAATTACACTTGTAAATCATATCTAAATAATAGCACGGTTCGTAAACTGCAGAAGTACTAAACAGATAAAAACACCCGCATTTTTGTACTTCTGCAATTATTTTTCTTTGAGTGACGCTGAGACATAAAGCGACACCCCCTCCCCCCGAAAAAATCCATAATTACGTCGAAATTTCCCTCACACAAATATATATTATCAACTAAATCAATTACCCTGACAGGAAAACATAAGATCTTTCTCAAAAGAAAATTGAATAAAAAAAGTGAAAAAAAAAATGGGAGGAATATATCTGATATATAAAAAAAAAACATTACTTTACCTTGTTTCTTTTTCAAAGTATTATGGAAACGATAATAAAATTCAGACAGTCAAGTGAATAGTTGAAAAATGATTTTAAAATCGTCCGTAGGAAATAAATTCTAACCTTTTGGTAAACGTGCTCACACCGTACAATAAATCGACATTTATAGTCGAGACTTTAATAGAGGGCTAACGATTTAAAATATTTCGTGGAAAAATAAAATCATCCTTAGCCTTATTATTTATTTTTTATCAATATTTGTAACTTTTACATTTATAGGAAATAAATAATTAAAACTAATCATTTTATTACCATATCTCTCGAGTTGGTTAAAAACTATATCCGTTCATAACCGGGAGTGAAATATCAGTGAAAATTACTTAAAATGTGCCAGTTTAGCAAATAGTACAAAATAACTTGAATTAAATAATTTAAATGAATAAACTTTAAATAAAACTCTTAAATAGAACAATTACATTAATTACATTACTATAATCAATAATTTTAATTCAGCGAATTATTTAAAAATATTTCTTTAATATAATATGCAAATTAGATTAGTTCAATTATGTACATTGCCTTTACTATAGTGTATATATATTGATCGTGATGCTATTTATTTATATAGAAAATCTTATAGTAAATAAAATGTATATAGATAACCGTTTTCAGCATGAAGTTTTGTATATATTAATCAAATTGTGAACAAACAAACAAACAGATAGGATTACGGATTTATAAATATATATGTATATATATATATTTATATATATATATATAGTTATATATATATATATAGTTATATATATATACATATATATAAGACGCTGACAGAATTCAAATGAAAACACTGATAGATATTACTTGAAGTAATACTTTCGATGTTAACCTAGCCAAAAGGGATAGCTCAATATTTAAGAATAGAGCAATATATAAGTGTCGTGGTTAAATTTTAAATTCTGAAAAAACAACAGATAGATACATATATTCGATGAACATTTTGCTAACAGCATTCCATTGCCTATGATGTTGTAACTCCATAGATTAAGGAAATTAAAATAGCCTCTTCCATATATTCCTCTTGGTAAGCAATACATTCTTAAATCGAATATATGCCTCTATATGTTGTTTTTTTCAGAATTTAAAACTTATGTATATATATGTGTGTGTGTCTGTTTGTGTGTGTATATATATATATATATATATATATTTATATATATATATAATATTGCATATATAGTTATGCTGACAAGGTTATTTTTAATTCATATATACCAATTTTAAGGATGTCTACTAATCTTACAGGGAGTTGTTTAAGTTTGTCAATCATAGCGCTACACTGTCACATATATATCTTTATACAGGTTTCTTAAGTAAATCATTGGTTGTTTGTTTTTTGTTTTTGTTTTTTCGCATTTCAACAATCCATTTGTTTTTCCTCTTCCTCAGTTTTCACGTTGGAATCATCTTCTCAACAAATTTATTTTTTGATATTTCTTAATTAGTATTTTACTCACTTCTTTAATGTTACGATTAATATTAATCCGTTATTTGCGTGTCTATATTTCATTGTATCAAATATTCTTACTCAATTAGTGTCCATTATTTTTCACTTATTTTTCTTAATCTAGCGATTACATTTTTTTCTCTTTTTTATTTTATTCGCTGTTTATTTTTATATTGGTCGTCTGTTATATTTTCGATCATGTATCTTTCTTTTTTTTACTGACAGTTTATTCACGCTATGCCAATAAAAAAGTATTTTGCGATTCATTTCCGAATTCGTTTCTGTCAATTCTCATACACACACATATATATATATATATAAATATATATATATATATATATATATATATATTATTTCGAAATACTTACCAGTCACCATCAGTAAGATTTCTCTTCTCAATAACTTTCATGATGACATAGGTTTGTTTCTCTTTCTTAATAGATCACTTACCGAAAAACTTAACGTTATCGCTGTTTATGATTACCGTAAAATTCATTACTGGACCTCTATGACCTGCGAGCGAAAACTGGCGACATAACCAGAGTCTACGGTCAAACCAACGCCACCTCCGCTGTACACGTTCCCGACCAACCGGCCCTTCTCTTCTGACAACGTCGATGACGCGCGACCGTTCGCTAACGCTTCCCACGCAACCCGTGCCGACGTCTCCAAACCCAAATGACACGTTGCGCCATGCAAGCCCCCAATTAGGTGACGACTGAAAATCGGCGCCACACAGACGCCATAGAGATACAGAACGGTGTATTCTCATCGCTAGACGCTCTAATTGGTTTCCCATGCCAGGGCCGACCGCGTCGGGCATCATGCTCCTGTCAGTTTAAATCGAAAGATGATGGTTGTGAAGCGCAGCTCCGGTCACGTGATCAACGTCAGTATTTTTGGGCGGGAAAATCCAGCATCGAGCGAAGAAGTACAAACGAACAACCGGAAGAGAAGTGAAGCCTTGCAAAATTGAAAAGAGGAGGAGTGCAATTACTGAAGAAAATGCGAATTAACAGAAACTAGCCGGTCTGTCTACTCGGAAAGAGAGGGGTGCGGAAACAGCTATTGTTGGACTGATATCCGTTCTTTAACAAGGAAGTATCGGTGAATATATTTGACTTTTCTTCCATAAGATTTGTGAAATGAAAGCCTCTAAATAAAATGTACGTTTATTTCTTTATGATGACGAGGAATACTAAACCGTATTACATACATGTACTTCCAAATGATCGATGCTGATTACTGTGTATAGTATTAAGAATAATGTGTTGGATAAATATAAAACAGCACGAATGAAAAAGAATAGAAAATATTCGGAAGCATTAACTTATTTGAACAGCAATTTCGGTATTTAATTGTCTGAAGTCAAAACGTATATTATATGTTAATGCTATATTCAGTTAAAAAACAAATAAAAACTATTACGTTCTCATTCAATACCATATTACTTCTTCCTATACTACAATTGTGTTGTACTCTGTCATCATAGTACCGCTTCTGCAGATTGAAACATGTGTCATTATCTTTGAGTACGAGCAGAAATATACATTACATATCATGCACTACGGATTACATGATTTTAGATGTTAATGCTTGTTCCATCACGATGGCAGACTCTTAGTAATAAAGCCACACTTTAAAGAAATACTGTATTATATATCCTGTTGCCATGAGAAAATTTCCCCAGAAATAACCTTCCCTTATCTGAATTGTGCAGTTCATTGCTGATTGTGAAGATTATTTTTCGAGACATTACCTCCTCTTTAAATTAGACGATATAATATACAAGGTGGAACGATAAAATTGTCGCTACAGAAAAGACATGATTCAATTTCCGTTGGATGAAAACCGGTGTATTATCTACTAGTTGACCAGTTGCGTACAAATACCAAGAGTGATAGGAAGCATTTTATCATTTCTAAAAGTAACACAATGTTAAACGAGCGAAATAGAAGATGCGCCGCTAATTATGCCCTCTGCCGATCAGAGTAAAGATAATAAAACCATTGCCAGCACTCTCAAAATTCATCGAGGGATTCACAGGCATAACAGGGACGTGCCCAGCGTGATGTAAACACGGTTTCCGGCCACGGTAATAATTATTGTTGTGGTTTCAAATGAGGACCACATCATGCCACCTCGCACCTCGAAGTCGGCATGAAAGTCAACAACAAAGTGTATCTGGGTGTATTGAAGGGTGTGGTAATTTCTTGGTGCAATCAGGTGGCCACTGGCAGAGCTATGTGTTGCAGCAGGACCCGCCGTCCACATACAAGTCTCAAGAGACTCAGGTCTAGCTTCCAAAGGAGTTCTACGACATTTTATCCTTCTTTTTCTGCCCCCTTCTCCCCCCCACATTGCGCCATTGCACTATATCGTTTAGGACACCAGCAGCATGACTCTCACAAAACTACAGCAAGCCTGATCGCTGCTATCCGCCATGTATTCGGTGAGTATTCACCGAGCTCCTGCCGGCGCTTGCATAAAAGGTATGGTCCCAGTTTCGGACCCGTATCGAAATGTGTGATTGAGGCTGAAGGCGGCTGCCGTGAATAGATGTAAGTTCTACTACATAATCAACAAAGCTGAGTCAATGTTTTTAGATAAAGTGTTTACATACAGCTGTAATGTTGTTTCCTTCGGGTGCAAACATTATCTTTCCACACTGTACATTTATATATATATATATATATATATATATATATATATATATATATATATATATATATATATGAAATAAAATGGAGGTGGAAGGATTTGAATACTCAACGTTTCGCCCGATTTATGCTGGCTTCTTCAAGAGGGATGGTCATTGACGAGAGAGTCGGAGGATTGGGGCTATATATAATGATGGGGGAGAGCAGCGTGTTTTCCTTATATAAATTAGATGTCATATATACATGTATATACATTTTATGAGAGAAAATAAATTATGGTAAACTAGTGTGGTGGATTACGTCTAAAAGTTAAAATATCGTAGAGATTAAAAAATTGAGCCTGAAAATATAGCGGTGATAGATTAAGTAAATAAAATGACACGAGACTACGAAGGAAGTTTTTTTTTTTTAAATTAGAGATAATTGAATATATATATATATATATATATATATATATATATATATATATATATATACATATATATATATGTATATATATATTTATATATATATATATTTGCCATGGTTTTTAGTGTAACCAGCACCCATCGTATCCCGAGGTCGAACAGACAACCATCGAGTTGACAGTAAGTATGTTAGATTTAGGGTTTGATTAAATAGGAGAGTCTTATTACAGTGCTTGTCGTTGAGAGAGTTTTATTACATATGATGTTGTAAGACTCAGAGAGAGAGAGAGAGATGTTGTTGTAAGAGACTTAGAGGGAGTGTTCGTCTGATAACGATTCCTCTATTTTAAATGTTCATTACTTAGATGTGTAAAATGGAAGAAGAAGCTCTTTGGTTAATAGATGTGTTGCTATGGAAAACTCTTTGAGTGATGGGGATAGTGTTGGCTGTTCAGACATTGTGTAGACATGAGATGTGTATGTCACGACATTTTATAACACAGACATATAATAACAATCAATTTACATTTTTGTAGAATCATAAGACAAGACGACGTTTTATCAAAACACAGATGAGTTTATTCTTCACACGACCGGCCGTGATTTTCATCATCAAGAATTGAAAGCTTCACATTTTAGTTTCAAATTGATCGTCTCGCTTCCTAGACGTTCGAATTCCCGGACCCTCTCTGAGTTTTTCACTGACTGTCTCACTAACTAACTTACGCTCACTTCCTATATTGAGAACTCCATGCATGTCCGGCCAACGTGACTAAAATTCACGTGCCATCAACATGCGTGGACTTGCACGTTTCCTGAACATTCTTTCCCAATAACCTATTTTTTCTTTGATGTTTTTACAAAGGAATTCAACCTACATATCTAATTTATTTAACCAATATTTTGTTATCCACATTCTTTTAACAATTGAATAGTTTATTTATTATTTATTTCATCCGAATTAACAATTTACTGGTCTTCCATTTAAACCTATTGTTCTTTTAAACTGATGCCCAAGGTTCCATTTCTGCTTTCTCTTATTTTATTTTCATTTTAACTAATCTCTCAATTTTCATACTTACATGAAAAGGGGACAGCCCTTATCATGTAACAAGAAGACCTGTTTACAAAGCCACTGAGACGTCGGCTATAATATATTGCATGTCTTATACTTCCCTGGTGCGCCATTTGTTTGTTTACCAATACCTTCGTATTTATGATTAACTAACTAGAAGGCGATATTAATAACCGATAAAAGCGGTGGCTTTTAGTGTGATTAGTAGGGGCATATTATCCATAGCTATAATTCTATTACTATAGTAATTCAGTAGAAACAAGTTACGTTGTATGTAAAAGTATTAAGATTATGAATAAAAATCACTTATTAATCTGAATTCGTCTTTAACCGTTTAAACTTGTATGATAGTTTTAGTTCCTATTTGGTAGGGTTTCTAAACTATCGTTTATATGAATATATCACACTATTCACACTCAAGTTTACTAGAGTATATTTTATACACGTGAATAAAGCTACTAGTAAAAGTATTATTTATCTTTAAACCGAACACGGAATATAGGGATACGAAATAAAGAGGGGTTGAAAGCAAGAGAGAAAATTGAAGGAGGTGAGAGAGTAATTAAAAAATTAAACGAGAAAAATGCCGGAGGAAATGGACATTTAACGTTGAATTTGTATATTTGACATGCATTTTCAAATTACTCTTTGTATAATTTTTATAATATAAGTTCAGTTGGATTCACAGACCTATACATTTGTATTACGTTAAGTATATAAATATTTAATATGGTTATTAAGTAATATGTTTAAAAAAACTGTTTTCGATAAATGTTTTTATTCAGAATTATTTGAATGGATTACGGCAAATTTAGAAAATGTATAAAGAAAAGTGTGGCAGTAAAGTTTTATTGTGCTTTGACTAAATTCGGGTCGCAATGTATATTGCGATTTTACAAGAATGTGGTCATTTAAAATAGTTCTTAAATTCAACAGTGCATTGCAACATTTAGTATTCAAAAAGTTTGGGTGTAGCACCAACCCAAATCTTGGCAAGGACGTCTTAAACCAATCTTTTTATAATATGTTTGTTTTTGATCTGTTAATACTTGATCATGGTTTAGATTTTTTATTCCATTTCCCGGTGTAAGAGGTATTTTCCAAATTTGAAATTCTCAATGTCCAAGCCGAGAGACTTTCACTAGTCTCTGAAATTAAAGCAGGAAAAGTTAAATGACATAGCTCACAACTATAAAAGTACACCAATATCCCATTCAGAGTTCAGAGTTTAAAAGGCGCAAAGAGTAGTATGTAATTATTAAAACTACGAGAAAATAAATCGTTAGTCATTAGAAAACCGAATAAATGTTCAGGTGTTGTAATACTAAATCATCATGATTATGTCGACAAAATATTAAACATACTAGACGACACAGAAGACTTGATAAAAACGAGCCCAGCCGAAAATAATGATCGTACAATCTCTCAAGAAACCACCTCCCAAAATAAATTAATTTAGTGGGTTAAGAGTGGTGCACTTCAATCTAGCATTGCTAATGAGATTAGCCCCTCAGGATCGATTCGTTCTAGATAATATAGTTTACCGAAAACTCACAAAGTAGGTATCCCTTTCAAGCCTATTTTATCTAGGGTAGAGACATCACAGCTCCAAATTTGCAAACTGGATCTTAAATATATTACAATCTGTATTAAAACCTTACAGTAAATACTGCGTGAAAGATGAGTATTATTTTGCAGATTTTATTCAAAGTTCTAACGGTGTTAATAAATTTATCTGTTTTATGACTTTTGTAATCTGTTTACCTGTGCCATGATTAAAGATACCATAGATGTATGTACAGGCTTTTTATATCGTAGCCAGTTATCGCCTCCTCCATTTTCTGAAAGCATATTTGCCGAGCTGATGAAATTTGCTACTGTATTTGTGTAATTCAGTTCCAACGATGCAATGTATCGGCAAATAGAGAGGGTATCCATGGGCTTAGATTTTGACCCGATAATGATGAATATTTTCGTGGTTTTCCCTGAAAAGCAATTACTCCTTCAACTCAAAAAACCCTTAATTTAATTCGCAATATGGACAACACATTTTACCTCTTCAATAATCAAACACAGTAAATATTTTTCTTCCGACTAAATAGGGTGCATTCCGCGTAAGAGTATACCAGTCAAGGAGAATGTTACTCGCTCATAGCTTTCCTTAATGTAGTGTTTACAAATGCAGCGTCTAGTTACCTTACATCAATGCATTGTAAATCTACATTCATGGGGCTGTATACAGGCTGGGATTCATTTTGTCCTGGAAAACGTAAGATCAATTTAATTTGGACTCTAATAAAACGCGGCCTTAGTATTTATTCAAAATCAAAATTGGATGAGAAATTAAAAATAATTACTGATAAGCTTGCTAAGAATGAATTATCTTGTCATGCTATTGAGTTAGTTAGACAAAGGAAAATAGCTGAGTTTTCTGTAACTAAATTTCGAACAGTTGATAAATGTCCAATATACGTTTATCGTAGTTGGGGACAGGATATGAAAAATTCACAATGCAAATCAGTGCAAAATTATTATTTTGTTTATAATGCACGTGTTGTGTTCTCTACGAGAAAGGCAATCCCATTCTCTCGAAAAGATGTTTAACCCCATCCCACCATAATAATTTCATTTACAATTTTGAATGTAGTTGCAGTGACAATTATGTGGGTCAAACAACATTCAAATTAGATGAAAGATTGAAACAACGCGTACCTTCCAAAATCAGAAATAGGGGCATACCAAACAAGAGACGTACATGCAAAAACAAAGGGGCCTTAAATCAGTGATCATATTTTCAAAACCACTCATGTGCAGCGAACATTAACATGGACTCATTTTCAACCCCAAGTCGTGCTCACTCATTTTCCTTTTAAGAACTTGGACACTGTTCACGTTCGGTGAGAAAGCTTTCTCTCAGTAAGACGCGGGAGTGCCTGTTAGGTTTTAGCATCGATAGTTTCTAGGATCTGCGAGTAATAGTACATTGCTTTATTTTTATTACATTCCCCAAATCCCCTCGAGATAACATAACGCAACGTGATTTTATTTTAAATTGTACATATTTTAGATTTACCCCTCCTTATTTTTTAAACAAATATCCCTGGATACAGCCTAGAAAAAGGGAGAGAGAAACCGGTCAGCTGAGTCCGTCCCCTTTTTTTCTCTTCTCTTCATCCCGTTTTCTGTATAATATATATATATATATATATATATATATATATATATATATATATATGTGTGTGTGTGTGTGTATATATATATGTTTATCAATATATATATATATATATATATATATATATATATATATATATATATATATATATATATATATATATATATATATATATATGATATATTTAAGCATGTCTATTCGAACACGACAAAGTTATTCTTTTTTCCGATTTTTCTTAATATCTTTTGTTTTTCTGCAAGGTTCTATTTTATAGCAAGTCCCACTCTCCCCAATGGTTTACTTCTACTTGTGCAGCTAGCATGGACAGAAGTATATCGACGCCAGAAATAACTGTAAGAAAATATTGCGACAGCTAAGAGAGAATTTACTGACACCACCAAAAAACGTATCGAAGCACAGAAATTAGGAATCCGTAACATCTGGAAAATCTACAACAGTGTCGTAAATAATAGACAATCAACAATTCCCCCACTATCCAACAATTGTGATGCTGTTATCTCTGCAACTGAGAAGTCTAACATGCTTGCGAGACAGTTTGCCCCCTACACCATACTGAACCCTGCTAACCACTCCATCTCTGACTTTCCTTTGCGGGCAAACGCCACACTAAGCGAGCTGAAAATCACACCTGCTCAGATGCATGATATCATAAGTAACCTTGACACTGCAAAATCATGTGGACCTGATCTCATCCCGCCTGTTCTATTAAAAAAATTGCACCGCCGAACTAGCTCTAGTTCTCTCCAAACTTTATAACAAATGCCTTAATGAATCTTGCTTCCCTGTCTGCTGGAATACTGCTTCTGTAGTACAAGTTTTCACGAATTCTGGCGAAATAACTGACCCAGTAAATTATAGCACCATTAGTCTCCTCCCTCTTTTCGCCCAAATATTTGAGACCATAATTAACTAAACTCTAGTCCATCACAAAACAAAGGCTACATTCTGACTGACCAACAATATGGATTTAGGCTAGCCCGTTCCATAGCAGACATCCAAACTGTAATCTCAGAACGTATATACCATTCACTGGACAAAGCAGTGGAGGTCAGAGCGGTAGCTCTATATACATCTAAGACTTTTGACAGGGTATGTCATGAAGTTATTCTCAAGGAAACAGATCATACGGTATCACTGGAAAATACTTACCATAATTAAATCCATCTTAGATAAGAGAAAAATCCAGGTTCTCCTTGACGGTCGTACATCCACACAATATGATATAAACGCGGGAGTAGCCCAGGGGTATATCCTTGGATCTCTATTATTCCTAATATTCATAAATGACCTCCCTGAAAAATTGTTCTGTCAGATGGGTATATATGCTGACGACACAACTCTCTTTAACAGACGCGAAAGGAAAACAAGTTCACACATATCTAAAGAAATGGCAGAACCACTAGAGCATGACCTCCGATCCATAGAGGAGTGGAGATAAAAAATTCATGGCCACATTTAATGCTGCCAAAACTTACCTTGTTTCCTTCAATAATTACAAGAAACCTTCTCTGCCACCAATAGCAATGTTCAATGACTCTTTATCTTAAAGTGCATCTTTAAACTCCTCGACATAACGTTCACAGGAAACATGAGTGTGAACAATCACATTGCAAGTATTGCCAGGACCGATGCGAAGAAGGTGGGGTTTCTCCACCGTGCTAGAAAGCTATTATCGCCTGAAAGTATATTATATTATATAAGGCCACCATTCGCCCATGTATGGAGTATTGTTTTCATATTTAAGCTGATGCATCTGTCATTCGTTTCTCGCTCCTAGACAACTTTCAAAAGAGAGTCGCCAATCTGATACGTCTTCTAAACTTCAGCCTCTGTCCCATCGACGAAATGTTGCCTCCCTCTGCCTGTTCTACATATACTTTAACGATGAATGTTCTGACAAACTGCAAGCATTGGTGCCTTCTCGACGTAAATACCCTCGACAAACCCGACAAGCAGCTAAATCCCACCCCTTTACGGTAGAGATCCGTAGATGTAAAAGAACCTACTACTCCAGTAGTTTCTTCCCATATCAGCTATACTTTGGAATTCCCTTCCGGGTCCCTGCTTCCCCAACGTTACTGACATGCAGAAATTTAAGTGTAGCGTGAGCCGACATCTTGCTGTCGACCTATCTACACAGTAGCTCTTATCCTTATGTCCTTGATGGTATCACCTTACAACAGAGTGGCAATGTACCTTGTTTGGGGTGAAAATGTAAAACATAAAAAGATTCTTCTCCAGCCATTTCTATCGGGGTATCTAATCGTCGTTAGGGGCTATTGTTGTTGTTATTCTTTTTTTGTTGTTTTTACTTTGAGGGGGTGTATTTATAGTTTTTATTTGTTATGAAATTGGTGCAGGATAGTTACAGGCGAATTATTTTCATTTTCATTTCGTTTTTTTTTTATATTCTACTTTGTTTGTTTAGTGTCTTGCTAGTTATTAAATACGGTTAGAACATGTGTTCCGGTGTTAAAGGAAATCTAGTTAAAAAACAGCTGTATATTTTTAAGTATGGCGTCTGATAATTTAAGTCCTTGTGTGCAATTGTAAAGATATCGAATTTTAGTATTGTTTGTTAACATATTTACAAATGACAGACGATTGTAGCTTTTTATCATTGAATGTGAGGTGTTGTTTTATGGCGCTATTGTGAGCTAAATGAATGGTTACTCGTCGTCGGAGGATTGTCATGGTATGACTTAAATACGCTTTGCATGCGTTTTAGAGTGGGTTTGGAGACATTCTTCAAAGGGATCAATACATTCATACAGTACATTAGTTTGGTTTTGTGTGGTGTTAATATTATTATTATTTTAAAATATTTAAATGGATGTTTTAAATTTATTATACTATAATCTTAATTCAATCGTTTTGTTCTGGTCGCTTGGACCGGTGTATTGTTTAATTGTGTTTGTTATTCATTTTCATCTCTCTTGAACTAAGTATGTTGTCGGTTTTACTGTATACTTTGATGGTGTTGTTTTTTTAGGGTTAGGGTTTATGAATGCATTGTGGAGTGAGTTCCACTAGAGTTTTTTGAGCTTATCGACAAGTGTATTGTGACATTTTCATGGTTTTATATTTGTTAATTGATGATAAAGTATTTGTCGGGTGGATACTCTGTCGTATGAGCGTCGAATTCTATAATTCCTCTTAATCTTTTTCATTCCTACTTAACCTTACGCTAGGCGCCGCATCTTCCCCATGCTACCTAGCACCTTCTCTATTCTTCTGATGAGAAGCATAAGGCTTTGAAATGCCCTGGCATAAAGAGTCCCTTCCATCTCCCAAAGTGTGTCTGTATTCCATTATTCAATAAATGACCCATTATATACCTACCAATATATAGTTTTGTGTCTTCATTTCATACTCTTGTTATCATATATATATATATACACACACACATATATATACATATATATATACATATATATATATATATAAATATATATATATATATCTATATATATATACGATAACAAGAGTGAAATGAAGACACAAAACTATAACAAGTCAATGACATTTAACCATATATATAATTCCTACTGGTGAGACGTCGGCTTGGGTTAGAGCTGGTTTGATGCCTCGTCTCTTGTTCTATATGATCTAGGTTGTTTCCCCGGTCGGATCTGTGCCGCGGATTGCTTGACCTGTGTTAGTAAATAGACATTCTTGCATGTGTTGCGTGTTTGCTCAGTTGGTAGAGTGCTCGCCTAGCATGCAAGTGGTTCGGGTTCCAAATCGTGAGCGATGATATCATGAGCCAAAATCAGTGCGAAGCTCGAGTCTTGGACTTTCGATTTGCTGACTTTCTTGGCACTTGTGCGCTGCGACGTTGGTTCGGCTGTGGAAAATAATTATATATGCATATTTATATTATATATATATATATATATATATATATATATATATATATATATAATATAAATGTGCATATATAATTATTTTCCACTATATATATATATATATATATATATATATATATATATAGAGAGAGAGAGAGAGAGAGAGAGAGAGAGAGAGATGTATATATTCATCCTCGGTAGACGCTATCAGTTGCTAGTGTTTAATAATAGCTTGCCACAATAAGAAGCTTAATGACACAGCGTAAATATAGATTCTTTAATAAATCCATGTCTTCTAGTGCGAATTATTGACGTAACTAATCTGATTATTTAATATATTCTACAGATTGCTCAGATATCGATGCACATTCTCGATTATCGATTAAAACATTTTTAGAGATAACAAATCCGTACATAGCATTGCTTCGTCACCGTTTTACCAATAATGTATTCAATATATTTGGCAATATGTATATATATATATATATATATATATATATATATATTTATATATATATATGCACAACCATACACATACACACACACACATATATATATGCATGTATATATATATATATGCATGTATATATATATGTGCATATATATATATATATATATATATATATATATATATATATATATACATATACGGTCTGTGTGCCTATATTATTGCAATGTATGTGTGTATATAAATTGATAGAGAAAGAGAAACGTAGAGATAGAATAATTACATGACGGGAAATATTAAATATTTTTTCATTTGATGAACATTTGTATTATTAAGATTCTTCGGAACATTGTTTACATAGTGGGTATTATATTCTCTACGGTTCGGTAGATTTACTGCTCGACCTTCCTATTTCTTTGGTCGAATTCGGTCAGTTTACTGTCGAGCTCTTGAATCTACACGGAATTTCGAACTGAACAAGTTATCAAATTCATGATGAAGCTTGATTTCGTTCTGCTAGCCAGGACTGATTGCAATTTTAAATAATTGCCAGTTGTATTGTCAGTCGACTATCCTGAGGATAAACAGTCACCCGACAGAAAACTGTCACTTTTTCCAATGAATATTAAAAGTTCTCTAACCACGACACCACTGTCACCTTCAAAGTGATTTAACGTTTTGATGCCAGCGCAATCTTTAATTCACTTCTCCTATGCATTTCAAGTAAGCTACTTTACTAGACTTTTTAAACTTACATGCTTTCTCCATTTACTGTAAGACGTCTCAGAAACTTTGGTTATCAGTAGATTAGGAATCTTCAGGAGAGAATTTTCACGGACTTTTCCTTTAGTAATATGTCTATATATCTGTAGAGACCCCCTAGAAATTCCCCTTACATTTTGAAACGGTATTTAATGTTAACTGGATATGTATGTCGGTTTAATATTATAAATAATATATCTGATCATGTTTATGGTTTATCTCAGTGTGTTCAACTATATGGATTGTCGGAAGCACCACCCTGCATTTTAAAATATTCTCTTCCAATGGAGAATCTTTTATACGATTTATGGAAAGAATGCATACATTTTATTTGCTTTGCTCAAAAATGTGTTTAATTGTAATCTTATTTATTTCATTTGTGATCTAGATAATGCTGCATATATTTAAATATACCATCTTATAGTAAACCGTGGGCTCCCCTTTTTACACGGACACATAAAAACACAGAGATGCGATCGCGCAAACACACACACACACATATATATATATATATATATATATATATATATGTTTACAGCTTTACATGTGAGAATTGAAAATTATACCTTTATACAAGGTGATATTTTCGAATGTATCACTGCTACTTATTTTGTTTTCTAAGTTATTACCAAAGTCTTAACAGCATCTTGACTATGTACAAATTTAAAGGATAATATACTGATGTATATATTAGTGTGCATTCATTAATAAACTGCTTGTGAACCAGCGATGATCGTCATTTTAACTAACAATACAAGTTGTAAAGAAAATAGAAAATTAAATTTCCTAATAACTCGCTATCATTGATGAAAATAATAATTCGCTTATTCTAGTTGTTGCATATTAATTACTCTTAGAAATTACACTTTCATGGTAATCTATTTCGGATCATATAACCTCGAGTAAATTAACACCAGTTTGCGATAAATGTATCAGTATTCATTCTGGCTCTTATAATTCTTGCATGACCTCGACCGACTTTTTCTACCTGCCACCCAAATTAAATTTTAGTCCCGTTTGTGGTTTAAAAATATTACTTTTCCTTTTATTTAATGTATATTTCAGAACATTTTTCTTTTCGAAATGGAGACAAATAATGAACCTACCAGTTGAAATACAGTCAGTAATTATTAATATAAACTGATATGGATAATTGGAATGATAAATGCTATAAAACGTACCATAAAATTCGTTAAGTGACGGCTAACGGATATGGTTAATTTCGACTTTAACCCTATGTCAAAGTTATGTTTACATTATGTGAAAACTGTTTAGTTTCATAGCTATTAATAAAAAACACTCATTATTTTTAACATTCTGGGTTTGATATTGGGCGTTTTGGTAGTTTAAACTTCCAATGGTAAATGCTTTCATATCGTTGATTTTATGTTTTGTTTGTGTTTGATGACATAATGTAAATTTATAATTTTATATAAACCATATTCATTCATTGCATAATCAATTTGAAAGGATAAATGCATCTTTATATGAAATATTATAAAATATGGCAATAAAGATTGAATTTCGGCTTCACATAATTTATATGAGAATTACGCTTTGTATTTCTCAATTATATAACTGTTTTTCAAAGACTCCGAGAAGCGTCTCTGCGCAGCAATTTTGAAATATATCCATGTTTTTTCACACGATCTATATTATTTTTCTGGCCAATAAAATTGTGTTTATATATGTTATTTGGTTAGTAGTTTTGTTACATGATAAGGGATGTCCCCTTTTCATGTAAGTATAAAAATAGAGAGATTTAGTTAAAATGAAAATGAAATAGCATAGACGAAATTCGAACCTCGTAATTTAGGTTTAGAAATATATTACGTGTGAGAATTAGACAATGGAATGTAAAACAAACGATTGTGTAGCATAGAGATAAAATAATTTCAAGAAAAGTATGTGCACTGTCAATTTTGTTATGAAAGAATGCAGCTACAAGATAATTTAATAAACCTGTTTTTAACATATTGGAAATATAGGTTACTGAGAATATTGGTTAAAATTCCTTTAGTAAACAAAGGAAAAAGTTTTGGGCACGCATGTCCAGAACACGTGAAAGAAGACACATGTTTTAACAAGTGTATGACGTTATGGAAAAATGGGAAGTTCTAGATATAGTTAGAAAACTTAAGAGTTAAGAAAAGAGGAACTGGGAGAAACTCAGAGGGAGTTTGAGAACGACAGACGATAGTCTGCAGTTTGGAATTCGAACGTCTAGAAGCGAGACGGTCACTTTTAAACTTAATATGTGAAGCTTTGAATTCTTGATCAGAAAACCACGGCGGGTCGTGAGAATAAATAAACCCATCATGTGTTTTTATAAACGTCGTCTTTGTGTTGTGATTCTACTAAAAGGTAAAGTGAAAATAGTAATTATATGTCTATATATATATATTTCTGTGTTATAAAATGTCTTACATACACATCTCATATCTACAATGTGAACTCTACATCTCATATCTACACTTCTAAGTAATAAACATTTAATATATATGAATCGTTATAAACGAACAATCTCTCTCACAACATCCCTCTTACAACACATCTCTCTTCTAAGACTGCGCTTTTAATAAGGCTATCAACAACAACATCCCTGCCACCAACATCTCTCTAAGACTCTCACTATTAAAAAGTTCAACAACGAACGATAAAATAACAAAAAAGAAACAAAGAATAATCATAATAATAATAATGAAACCCCTATATAACAGTTTCAAGAAAATTGTCCTGCCTTTTTTCTCGCCTTTTTATTTTATTGTTATCATTTTTCGATTTAATCAAAACATCGGGATATATTTGTGTTAATTAAAATGGAATCGACTTTTTATTTGGATCATACTTTTCATTCATGTCCATTTTAAAGCTGCAATGAGACTAACATTGGTCGACCAATTATGATCGAGCAAGGAATTCGCTGCATCAAGCGATCATTAACGTGTAGAAAAACATGCGCGTAAAATAACTAACTCTTAACACTAATTAGTCAGGAAAATGTGTCATATAATTCTGAAAGACTGAGAGTTTTGGACATTTACAAAATTCACTGGTCGAATGTTAAAAGTAAATTACAACTGGGCAATAAATTTCAAATTCACCTAACACAGTGTTTGCACGGATCTAGTAATCAACCCTCCGTTCTCTTATTACTTCACGCTCGAGTTTTCATTAATTGTTGTTATTGTTCGAGCACATTTTTTAGTGTCTAGCGAAAACATTGTTAAAGCTGTGACAACATCAATGATCTTCTGTTAATAGATGCGGCTCTGATAAATCGAGAATATCATAGTCGATGCCGTTCCGCCTGAACAGATTATAGATAAGTTTAGATTACAATAATCACTAATTCAAATATATCCTTGTGTAAATACAAATAAGATCGGGAAGAATATATTGAAATATTCGATAACGGAATAAATCAACGTGCTATTAATGCCTATTTGAATGCGAATGTAAAACGTCCGATAAGTTGATTATTTCAGTTAAGATAAAAAGTAAATTTAATGAGTTCTCCGACATACCTTTCCATCGAACAGTTTCCCGATACTTTATGGCTGACTAGCATAGAACCCGTACATTTATATAAGATCTACATCTGTGTTCCATGTCAAAAATGAACGTGCCTTCTGTTGAATGAGATCTAACTTAATGGCTAGATGTAGGTATAGACCGCTTTATACCCTCCAAAAACTTCAAGCAAAAATCTAACAGACAATCGTTGTTCTCTCCGAAATATGCAACTGCCATTGCGCACAGAAATCACTATTTCCATTGCTTCCAATGCAGTAGATGTACTGAGAATAAAGCCGCCTGTAAGATAGCCAGCAATCCTTGTAAAAGAGTAACAAAGAACGCGAGAGGGGTGTATGCTCAGTTCGTCAATTGCAAAGTAGCTAAGCAGCGGCTTGGTTACTACCGATTTGGCAAATAGCAAACAGCATCGGAGAAAGCAACCCTGTATTTGCTCCTGTGCTTAAAAACATGCAATGCGACACAAAGATATATATGCGCAATGTTTCCAAGCTAATGAAAGCCACGATTTCAGTAAATCAACTGACCTGACGACATTCCTTTTCTAGTGGCCAAAAAGCTTTAACCATATATAGCTTCCACACTTTCAAAGAATACGCACATCAAATCTGTTGCCAAGGCCGGTGAAAAAAGGTCGGATCCTTCTATCGATCCAGTAGATATCTCACTGGTGATGCAATTCTCAATCTATATAAGAGCCAGATACGTCCAAGGATGGAATACTGTTACCAAATATTGGACGGAGCTGCTAGAAAAGACTTGTCCTGCCTTGATAGAGTTCAAAATAGACTTCGTGGCCTGGAGAGAGATGCCCTTTTCTCTTCGCTGCAACCTCTATCCCACAGAATAGACGTTGCCAGTCTGTCTCTGCTTTATCCTTGTTTTCAAGGAAAGTGTTCGACTGAGCTTCAATCTATGGTCCCCCCTCGCCAAACTTTCACAAGAAACACTCGTCAAGCTTAAAACACTATCAATAATTTCCCCCACTCTTTATCTGTGCCTAAGCCTAAAAATTCATTCCATGATCAAAGCTTCTTTCTTAGAACTGCACGCCTGTGGAATTGTCTTCCGTTTTCCTGCTTTCCAGCCGTCTACAATATGGTTGTCTTCAAGTCCAGCGTGAACAATTTTCTGATGAGCCGTTCCACTTAAGTTAACAATTTTACTGAACTTCCATTACTATTGATTACTATATTGTCCTTTGATTACTGTACACACTTTAACCCTTATCCTTGAGTGGCCTATCGGCCTTGATCAATGCTAACGCCTGTGTAAAAAAAGCATTCGTCCAGTAATACCATAGGGGTGTATGTTCATGAAAAGACGATTGTGCCATAATCTGTCAAAAGGCTTAGATATATCTAGCGCTACTTCCCTCCCCTATTGTTCCTATCCAATATTTGTTATAATCGTTCAGAGATTACAGTTAGAATATCTGCAGTAGACCGGGTTTGCCTAAACCTGTATTGGTGGTCAGACAGAAGTTTAGCAGCTGTAAGGTGGTGGACTACAGCTTGATTCATTTAGGACTCAAATATTTTAGCGAGAAGAAGGAGGAGGCCCATTGGGCAATACTTTAATGGGGCAGTTCTTGTAAACTGGTACCAGCGAAGCAGTTTTCCAGCAGCCAGGAAAACAAGATTTGTAAACAGGAGCAACCTTATCGGAGCATTTTTATAATAGCACAGCCGGAATGAGATCAGGTCCACATGCTTTTGAGGTGTCAAGTTTTTTTTTTATAATTTCATGTACTTCATCAAGGCGTGATTTTAAGATCATCTAGCGTAGTTTTTGTCCGCAGAGGAACATCAGGGAGTGAATGGCTTGCTGGGTCCAAGTTAGAGTTTGATGCAAACTGACAGGCAAGAAGAATGTTAGTTTTCTAAGTTACTATGCAAACACCCTCATGATTTTTTATTAATGGGGGTATTGTTTATTGCCCATTATTTACTTGTAGATTTTTTTGGAAATCACGAGTTCCTAATTTCTGCGTTTCAATTCGTTTTCTGGTGGTGTCATTATATTCACTCTTAGCTGTTGCTACTTCTTTCTTACAATTATTTCTAGCTTCTATATACTTTTATCTGTTTCTACAGGACTTCTGCTGAATAAATCTACGGTATGCATGTTACCTCCCAGCAATGGCCACTGCGCATGTAGAGAAGTAACCAACCACCTCAGTCAGCAAATATGAACTCCTCAGTGATATGTAATTTTATTTCCCTTCTGCTTGATCTATAGCAGATGTTCTAACAGTTATATCTCATCGGATTCGCGAATCTTTCGGCGGAGGCTTCCGTTCGCGGGCAATTTTTCTTGGCATATCAAAGGCCTTTGATACGATTTCGCAGAAAGGTCTAGTGCACAAAATCTCCAGCTACGACATAATTTAAAATGTATTTTCAATTATTAAATAACTTCAATCTTATAGGCTCATAAGAGTAGTGGTTGATTGGCAGAGATTACATTATTAATTCAGGAGTCCCCCAGGAGTAAATCCTGGGATCAACTCTCTTTTGATCTAAATCAATGCTCTCCCAAATCACACCATCACATCATTCGTAGACATTTATGCTGACGACACTATCCTCTATGGCAACACTTCAAAAGCCGTGGTGTAATGGGTGAAGATCTAGCTGCTTAATTTTAATGCATCCGAAACCCAGATTCTATCTTTACATCATCAACGCTCTGATCCCTGTCTGGCATCAATTGAAATGAAGGTCGCTCGTTTAGGAAGCTCTATCTTTGACAAGTTTGTGAGATTGTTGATTATTCTTCAACGTGTACACACATCCGTTGCCTAGGTCGCTGAAATAAATGTAGATATCTGACAAGATATTAAATACTTTAACTGTATAAAAGCTGAGTATGCCAAAGGATTGAGTAGTTTCCACATGTTAGCATGAGATATTAGAAGAACCGTATCCTACCTTAACTGAGTTTAAAATTGACTTCGTAACCTAGTGGGAATTACCTTTTATTTCCAACAGAAGAGATGTTGCGAATCTGCCTGTGATTTTTTCGTTATATTTTTGGAAAGTGCTCGACTGAGCTCCAATCTCTACTCCCACTGGCCTGACTTTTATGAAAAGCAGTCGTCTATCTGAAACCACTATCAATAATGCCTAAACCTAAACCAATGTGCCTAAACCTAAACATTTATTCCATGAACATGTTTTCCAAGAACTGCATAGGAACACTGTTTAACCTTCCTTGTTTCCAACTAACTAGAATATGTTAATTTTAAAGTCCAACGTCCCCGACTTCTTTGTGATTCATCTCCTGAAGTAATTCAATTAACACATTTCCACTACTAACGGGTACTAAGATATTTTATCATTGACACCGTACACTTATTAAAACGTATTCCCGAGTAGAATTTAGACCTTTATGAGTCGTGATTTCTTTTGTAAAAAAAAAAGAAAATTTATTTCAAAGCGACTAAGTCGATTCATAGGCGTTGTAAATGATTTTTATAAAGTTATAAATTAGTCATATTGATTCTGAATCATATGCCCTGATTTTGAGTGCAACCACAGTGTTTGAAATGAATGGTTGAATGATTAAACGATGACAGTTATCGTACTTTGTTAGAATAACGACTATTATTTTCCACCATATCTATTATTCTCTTAAAATTGAAATGTGTAGACGATATATGTATAACTTGGCTACGAAATATAGAAGCCAAATACATTTTCAGACTACGTAATTAATCTTAAATTGTTTAAGACACATGACTTAGTGACGCTATGAATAAAATAAGAGTAAGGTCAGAAGAATTATTGGATTATTTACCTGCCACATTATTAACATAAATAACGACAACAACAATGTCAATACAACGTGGAACGATAGAATTATCACCATGGAAAATAAGAAATGATTTAATTTCTATTTGATAAAAAAAACGGTTTTCATTTTTTGATGAAGAAATCATACTAGTTGGCTTGTTGTGTACGCATCTCTGTGGCGATAGAAACTTTCTATTATGTTTGAAATTGTCACAATGTGTTGAACATCGGGATCGTTGAGGCACTGTCGTACAAGTAATGCTCTCTATCGATCCAACTTCTGGAAATAGCATTATTGGCAGAACCCCCAAAATGCAAATCAGGACCGCCCTACGCTAGAGGGTGCAGCTCAACGAAGTTTTCAGCTACTGTTATTGTCTTTGACGTGGTTTCACGTGAAATACCCCTCATGCTACCTCACATCTTTGATGGTAGCTTGAAAGTCAACACAAAAGTGTACCTGTATGTATTAAATCGTGTGGTGATTCTCAGGTGCAATCAGGTAATCGGTGGCAGACCCTTAGTGTGGGAGCAGGACAGGGTGCCGGTGCATAAGTCCAAGAAGACTCAGGCTGGACTATAGAAAGGAGGGCTACGACTTTATACCCTTCCTTCACTGTACCCTCTTCCCCCGACATAATCCACTGGACTACGTCTTTAAGTCATACGTCGAGAAAATCACAGCTATGACCTCTCACAAGACCAAAATAAGTCAGATAGCCATCATCCGCCGAGTATTCGCCGATATCCCGCCTGCTCTTGTAGAAAAAGCATCATCCCAGTTTCGAACTCCTATTGAAGCAGTTATTGAAGCTGAAGGCGGCTACATTTAATTTATGTCAGCTCTTCTACATAATCAAGTTATATAAATTGATGTTCCTCAATAACAGTTTGAATATAACTAGTGTTGTTTATCATTCACCTATCTAGTTTGTCCGGGCATTTTAATTATTCAGAAACGGAAAGCAAATACAACATGGTAGCCGAAATGGACAACACTAAATATGATAGGAAAGGATTGGAATCTAACTATGATTATCACATTTATATGCCGATTGTGTATAAATGGGAAATAAAATGAAAGGAAAATTATTGAGAATATATGAAAATAGTTTAGGAATATTGCTATGTCTGGTTTGCTTTAGCTTGGGAAAATATAAAAAAGTTTAAAAGAGAAAGTGAGGAATAGCGACCTAATGTGCATTCTTAATGGGTGCACTTTCGGTTAAACAGGGACAGATCGTGGCTTTAACACACCTGTTTTTTTTTGGGGGGGGGTTGTAGTGTAAATATCTATAAGCTAAACATTGTTTTATGTTTAAAAAATAAAATGCTATTGAATAATGAAACATTATATAAATACTACACCTGATGATTGTGTTTTTGCTGCTGCTGTTCATAATAATAATAATAATAATAATAATAGAAAGACGATATTGACAGACTCTACGTGAAAAGGAAAGACGGCTGAGGAGGAATGATCTGTTTAGAAGACTGTGTGAAGGACACAAAAAAAAAACTAGAAAAATACATAATGCAAACCACTGAAAGGATAATTATGGCAGCGAGAGACACTGAAAAAAAAAACAACAAAACGGAAAAAACGAGATAAATCACACAACAAGACAAGTGAAATGGGAAACAAAACAAATTCACGAAAGATTCATTAGAATGACAACCGATGAGAATAACGAAAATACCTGGGCATGACTTCGAAAAGGACATATACACCGAGAAACTGAATCTCTATAATAACTGCAGAACAAGATAACTCGATAAGAACCAACAACATCAAAGCAAGGAGCGATGAAACACAAGAAAACAGCAAATGCAGACACTGTGAACAAAGTGACGAAAGTATAAACCATATAGTAAGTGAATGCAGCAAATTGGCCCAAAGGGAATACAAAAACAGGCATGCCCAAGTGGGGACTGGGAATTGCGCAAACGACTGCATCTTGAGCGTACAGACAATGGTACAAGCATAAGCCCGCAACAGCACTCGACAACGAAAACCACAAAATCCAAGTACGTCCAAGGATGGAATACTGCTGCCATATCTGGGCAGGAGCTGGTAAAAACAGCCTATCCTACATTGACAGAGTACAAAATAGACTTCGTGGCTTAGTGGGGGATGCCCTTTTCTCTACCCTGCAACCTCTGTCACACAGAAGAGACGTTGCGAGCCTATCCTTGTTTTATCGTTATTTCCATGGCAGGGGCTCGTCTGAACTCCAATCTGTTGTCCCCCCTCGCCAATCTTTCACGAAAAACACCCGTTTAGCTGAACCACTGTGAAAAATTTTCCCCACTCTTTACATGTGCCTAAATCAAAACGTGGATTCCATGAACAAAGCTTCTTTCTTAGAACTGCACGCCTGTGGAACTCTGTTCCGTCTGCATGCTTCCCACCTGACTACAACTTTGATGTCTTCAAGTCCAACGTTAACAAATTCCTAATGGAACGCCCCCTTAAGTAAACACTTAATCAACTCTCCACACTAACGTAATGTACTTGCGCTAACCCTCATCCCTGAGTGTCTTCCTGGCCTTGATAAGTGGTGATCACTGTGTAAAAAAAATCCTATGGGGCATGGACATACAGACGGACCCATCCAAGCAAGAAGATCAGATGTCATAATAATTTAAAAGAAAGACAAATCCTGTCAAATCGTACACTTTGATGCTCCAGCTGACAACAGGGTGAGTATGAAATAAAAAGAGTAATGAAGCAAATACACTGAGCTAGCCAGAGAGTTAAAAGGGATTTGGATGATGAAGAAAATCAAAATAGTACCGATAATAGTAGGAGCACTAGGAACAATTCCGAAAAACTTCGAAAACAGAATGTCCGAAATTGAAATCAGAGGAATATCTGCAAAAATAACACGCCTAACGATAATGAAAACGGCTATATATATATATTTAGGAACACCCTTGAATGCGGAGAATAATACAAGACAATATAACGAATAAGCGTTACAGGGAATGAAGAACACCGAAGCTGCATATCTATAAGTTCTACACCCCCATCATGCATCTCCCCACATTGTCTCATCACCGATCCTCCCAATAGAAAAGTGATAAGAAAGAGCCAAGACGGGCCAAGAAGGATTGAAAGACCGAGGAGAGAGCGCTGGCCAGACCTCGGCTGGACAAGCGCGAAGAGAACTAAGTCCGTGGGGAGGCTTAGTGCCACTCAAATTTCAGTATAAACTAATGCCCACTGCCAGCCATAAATCAATGGTAAGAGGTCGTTGCGATGACGCAAATTCATTTGCAAATCCGATAGAAGGAGGCGGAGAGAGCTGCACGTCTGGGAAGACTTGTTATCACTCAGCTTCCAGAGAGCACCACAAGTTTCCAATCAGATCGTTTGTTGACTTGTGTGAAAGGGGCATGTGAGCCAATAATAATAATAAATGTAATACACTGGTTTCTTAGTATCTACGTAGTAAAGTGGGATGTTTGTTTTCCTTATATAACACGTACTAATAAACAGTTGAATAATGAATTTAGAGGAAATATATTTCCGAAATGTAATACAATAAAAAATCAGCATGAATAAAAAAAAAAAGAAAAAAATAGGTCATTACAAAGTAACGAACGTATAAAGAGAACAATTGGTTCGCAAGTAAATAGGTGTCGGTACATTTAAAAAAAACGGCAATATATTTCTTTGATGTGGAAAGACACGAAACAAAGATCATATCAAAAATAGAAATAAAATAGATAGAAAATGTTTTTTTTTTTTAAATGTAGACGTAGACTACTAGAAGCAAAAACTAAAATATATACGGATTCTAAGGATTTCTTATTCTCCTTTGATGTAAATGTGTGTTTTTTTAATGTAATGGATTGTATATTATTTTTGTATTGCCGACTATACAACCTGTGTTTATTTACGTCTTGTATATATAAGGTATACCTGTTTTTTATAGTTGATGCTTGTGTATCGTCTACTGTTTAGAATTAGTAGAAGATTTCATATTCTTTGTATATGGGGTGTCTGTACCTCTCGATCTGTTATGTGTATATTTAATAACTTTTCTACGTGTACGTTGGTCTTTTTTTATATATTCATAGCGAACGGGACAATAAAAGGGGCAGTCTTTGCAATGACAATTAACACCCTTTTGTGCTAGACTCTCGACATGTTCAGATACTTTATTTATTGTGGCCAACTCCTCTGGCAGCAGAACTTGCAAATTAAAGCAGCTTGTTTCCAATATAAAACCCGAAACGCCGAGTAATCATTTCAATATTTTTATTTGCAAATGTTGCACGGCTTAAAATTTGCAACTCTAAAAGTTCTCCTTTACATTTTTCTTGAGTTAGTCCGTAGATGCTTCCATTGGATGAAATAGAGAACTGCTGTCCGCTCTAATCAAGTAGCTAGCAAACCCACAACTCGCCTTCTCCACACCTCGTCAAAGGAGACCTCCTAATTCTGATTCATCCTGTCTTCTGGAAGTCTTGTTTGTCGCACAAGACATATCGTTGTTTTCTAAACCAAGTTAAAAACTTGCTTAGTTCATGCTTTTCCTCTATTCATAGCACATTTGATGAACCAGAATTATCGAGTTAAATTTTTAATATAAATATTTTTACTGACATTCTTTCCTTTTAAACATTTTTAATATTTTTTAACCCAAATAATTTAATGAATCATCATAATCATTTTGTAAACCCTTGGAACTGTACGCCAGCACATAATACAGATACTACGCCCTCATCATAGCTAATGGGCGACCACATAACATGATCGGTGTGACTGGTTATTAAAAAATATCCCTTCATATTTTATACTAGGCAAATTAATTCAGTTTTGCGCAGGACTTATAAAAGTAATATTATATGATCATACGTGATAATTGTTAAATAGCTGGCAAAGTGTTCCCCATAACCCAGATAAAAAGTTTGTTTAAACGCATCATTGAATACAGCTTTTTTAACTTATTTCCTATTAAGTTGTTAATTATGCTCAGCATATTATGCTGATGCGATTCAAAATAAAAACAATATTGTACGATACATGGTAAAAGTTCAAGTTTATCAGTTCCAGATGCTGACAGACTCAATATTCGGGATAGATCAGCTATGTTAAAATCTGCGTTTTGGGGTGAAAAGAACATAACTGTATTTTTGTTATTTGTGGTTGAACCATTAGAAACAGACGAAAAAGAAAACCGAATATAGGAGGCCCAGACGACATTAAAACTCACTCACAATTGTATATGGTCAGATACTTAGAGATTTTTATATTTCATTAAGAAAAATTGAATTTCCTTTCCAATCGGATTGTTTAAAACTCTGCAAATCTTTTGCAAATCGGATTGTTTTTCACTCGAAAATTTAGTTTTGCATTTCGGCTGACATTGAAATTCAGAGTATTTGTTTAACAATAAACTTTTTATGCTTATTAGATTTTCTATCAAGTAAGTTTTCATCCATGCAAGACATTCGGTTCATTCGTCCAACTTTTCCACATGTTTTAACCGACATGAACATTTTTTTGCATTTCATCACAAACCATCATAAAGTAGTTTTTCATCTAATGAAATGACTTGCGAATTAATCGTTCGGCAATACTAATGATTTCCTAATATATGTCTTTACTATGAAGAGAAGAATAGTATTATTTGAAATTCCGCGGAATAAGGATCTCTTGAAAAGTGTGTTTTACATATTCTTACGAACAATACATTTCTTTGTTAATTTTAATATACAGCATTGATTTCCTTTCCTTATGACAAGCTCTACTCCCTATTGTGTTTGTATTGAACTTTCTTAGTTTGGCTCAGATTACTAAATAGATATTACTAGAATTATTAGTTTTATCTCTCTTGCCTTGACATATATATTAAATATCCCTCCATTTATCTATGTATATATATATATATATCTATGTATATATATATATATACATATATATATATATATATATCCTTGTCTCTCTGCATCTCTTTCTTACTCTCTCTCTCGCTCTTTCTCTCTCTCTCTTTATATATATAATATATAATAAAAAATGATACACATTTATATTCCGAAATGCATGATGTTAACGATCTTATAATTTATTCCTTTAAATCGATCGATGCATACAATTCTTGGCAGTGTCTGACAATGCAAAATAAACAAAGATACAAATCGGGGATTATTAAATAATCAAAATCTTGAAGTGAATTCAATTTGCAATTGTAGGAAAATTTACGAAAGTCCATTAGAATGTAAATGTCTAATATCTAATGTAGTATATAAATGTGATATAACAGATTACAACAGAATTAGAAATATATTGATTTTAATGATAATACAATAATAAAAAGGAAAGGATATGGATGTTTAGTTTGTACTATGTAGTATGCCTCCAAATTATCATGTAAGGATATAATATTAAAAATATTACATTCTATAATAGTAATATATAAATATATATATATATATATATATATATATATATATATATAAATGGTGTAATTTAATGTAATAAGTCACTTACGTACTTTAAAACATGATTTGAAAAATAATATATATATATATATATATATATGTATAATTGTATGTGCGTTTGCGTATCCATATGCATGTATAGGTGGGTATACATATATGTATATATATATATATATATATATATGTGTGTGTGTGCGTGTGTATAAGTGCATTATATATATGTATGTGCATGTGTGTATTTGTATGTATGTGTTTGTTAATTTGTGTATAAATACATATATATATGTGTGTGTGTGCGTGTGTGGGGGGTGTATTTGACTACCTTACAAACATAATTTGAAGTATTTTCCAGATGAAGATACATTCATATAAATAGCTAACAAAAATAAATAAAATAAATTATACTTTACAAACTGATTATTTAGATAATGATAGCATAAAGAATGGCGAAAAATACGTAAATTAATATTTAATAGGAATATTACAAATAAGTATGTGAATTTATTTCACATAATATATTCTTTTAATTGTGAGTGATAAAAAATAAATAAAAATAAATTAATTAAGTAAATTATTAATACATGAATAAAATAAAATAAATTAATTAATAAATAACATAAAAAGAGAGTACATATATATTTCATAATTAGGAATGGAGGGAGAATTTAATATAAAATTAGTATAGGGAATAGAAATGGGCCATGATATTATTACTTAGATTAATTGTAATGTTTATAGATGGTAAAGTTGAGTTTTTGAGTAATGTAATTTATGGATTAGGATAAAATAAATAAATAAGTAAAAATAAATGCATAAATAAATAAACAAATAGTAATAATCATAAATATTGGTGTAAAAATAAAATATATATGATGCAACAAGTGATTAAAATTGATTTATAAGTGATTTCAAATATATAAGCCAAATGCCTAAGTGTTTACATGAATGAAAAATCAATGTTATAGTTATAATAAATATATTTAGTGTAAATCTACTAAGACAAACTATATTTATTTTATAAGATATATGCTCATTAAATTTACTTGTATAGCTTCATTTTGGAAATAATAGTAAAATGTAATTAAAAAAAAAAAAAATTTTATTAAAAATAAGATGTAATAAATTGCATGAGAGAGGGGGTTTTAAGCATAAGGAAAAGTTGGGTTGGATGTAGTCTATAACTGTTTAGGTCTAAACAATATAGATCTTATTACTTTGAATTATAATTAGAATTACTTTTAATAAAACATACATTTATTTAATTATAATTGAAATAATATTTTTTAGATGAAGAAATTCTGAAACATACTTATTAGAAAATTAGGATATATACAATGATAACAAACATTATGCTTAAATAAGAAACCAGTTAGTAAAAGGCTTAGTAAAAATAGAGTGTCGTATGTAGAATTGAGTAAAGTTTGTGAATTATAAAAATTAAAAACATTACTTACGATATAAATAATTGATGTCGCTGATATTGATAATAATGAATAAATATACGAAGAAAAAAATAAAAATTAAAGTAAGTTGAAGTAACTAATGAATTTATAATTCAACATTAGCCGATATGAAGTATAACTTAATAACCTATGATTATCGATTGAAATAATCAGTAATACTAACGTGTGTATTGGAAAAATAGTTAATTAATTTACAATATATTCGATTTATTTTTTCTAAAATAATACTGAATGAGAGACGTTTATAATATATTTAAACTAAACATTAATGATTAGTTTAATATGGATCTCTATGCATTGTGAAAAATTAATAAATATAAGCGAAATTTATTTCAGAAGATTTGTTCCAAGGGAGGAAACTCTGTCGCATTTATTAAGTTAATTGTATTTGAACCATTAAGATATAAAAGGATTTTCAGATTATTCTTAACTTAACAAAACGTAAGTTTAGTTCTTGATTTGTATGATATTAAAAATTATAATTATAAGTATAGATGTGTTTGATTGTAATAGCTAATAGATTTGAATTATGTATAGCCTTCAATTAGGATAAATAGTTTAGTTAGGATAACTGACTAAAATGGGCAATGGTTTTTGTAGCTTAGTTTATTTTAGTATATGCACACATGCATATGTAATATTTCATAATATGCGTATATTAAATGCATAAGTATATACATATTACTTAGACATAATGAATTTACTAATTATTATATAGGACATTTTAGTAGAAGATTCATAAATCAATTCAAATTGTTAGTACGAATAGTTGGTTTTCTCTCTTTTGTAGCTGAGTTTAGTTTCGTATATACAAATATATTTTATAATTTGCTGATATTAGTTTCATAAGTATACATAACTAATAATTAATAAATTTACTAATTATTAAATAGAACATTTTGGGAGAAGATTCATCAATTAATTAAAATTGTTAGTATGAATAGTTTGTTTCCTATATACAAGCATATATCTAATATTATATTGTTTATTGATATTATTTTCATGAGTATGTATACATGACTTTGAATTAATAAATTTACTTATTAAATAGAACATTTTCATAGAAGATTCATGAATTAATTAAAGTTGTTAGTTCAAATAGTTGGGTTTAATTACTTTGTTTCATAAATTCAATATGGCGTAATGTAAAATTATAAAGGCAACTGCAGCTTCTCTTCCAATTTTCGGATTTTCACCATGTCAAATCGAATTTCAAGTCCTATTGACGGAATGCTTGTTGCTATTTCTTCTGATGAGTTAAGTACATAATAGATTCACTAACTGATATATACACTGAATGATTTATTTGCGCTAGGAAGGAGATACGATCAAGCATTTTAGTAATCGACTGATTGAAAGAAATGAATGATAAGATTGTCAACATCATGAATTTTGTAATATAAATTTTTATCATTTATTTTATATATTGCTCTGTAATCATATGGAACGTCTTATATAAGGATTGATGTATTATAAGAATATATATATATATATGTATACATATATATATATATATATATACATATACATATATATATATAGGATTAAAGTTTAAAGAAAAACACACAATCTTTCATGTGTGTACTGGAAACCTTAAATGCCAAAATATCTAGTTAGCGCGAAGTTTATTATAGCCTCAAAACGTGCATAACTACAGCTTTAAGTAAAGCAATCTCTGACGTGTTTACATTAATTATAAATCGAATAAATAATATTCACCAGAAATTAAAATTCTTATAGTAATATAAATCTATTTTGAGGTGTAAATAATTCCAAACCAGTAAAAGAAAAATTAGATAACGTTAATTCAAGAATAAAGACAACATCTACAGAGACTTATGATTTCAGTACGCTATATATTTAATTTCCAGACGAAAACGGTATATAAGAATTAATCAATACTGGAAAGCTAGCTTTTGAAAGTGTGAAAGAGAAATATATTGATTTTTGAAACTATGAGTCTTACTGATATAAAATAAAAACAGCAAATCTAGTGTTTCCAAATACTAATGAACTTTCCAAACACTAATGACATTTCCAAACATTAATGACCAACAGAATCACCTCATAAATATAAATAATAGTGACGAATTTGAAAAAAAATAAGCATATTATATATATAAAGCATTTAGAATTTAATTGTGAACATGGAGAAGACTGGGTTACATTTCTGGATTTTGATATAAAATGTGAGGATAGTAAAACAAAGTGGTGATAAAAATAAAGTGTTTAAACAGTTAAATGAAGCATTTGCTCGTCATCCTGGTGCTTCTGAATTGTATAAAATATATAATTAAAGGAAATCGAAGACTATATTAATAAGGTATATAATGTATGTGTGATACTATAGAGTGGGCGTTAGGTATACTTGAGTCACTAATTGCAGAGAGGGGGCTACGTGCAAAGGAACAGGAAACAATAAATAGGAAGTAACAAACAATGAATCTCTACGTATTTTTAGATCGAGCTCTTTAGAGTTTACAGGACAATAGAAACGTACATGTAAAATAGGAAAAGACAGCTCCCGGTAGCCGGGGTGGGGCGCGACCTCAGATACCAACGTAGAGGAGACAGTTAGTTGACAACTAGTTGCCCGTCGCAGCGGATGGAAGTTCGGCAGTTTCAGAGTTCACTGTGAAAGAGAATAGAAACGAACTTAAGATCGTCAGAACGGGGGAAAACACACGCACACACACACACACCCATACACACACACGCGCGCACACACACACACGCACACATTCACAAGTCCAACAGTCAATTATATGTGAACAGTGGTGTCTGTGTTTGTTTTCTTTCTTTGTTCCACAATTTATTATATTTCTACTTTTGTGAAACCACGTGTGTTCCCATCGAGAGTGGCCAGCGAGAAAATGACGATCTGACCATAAGAGATATAATCGAACGAAAAATGCAGGATACTCGACGTTGGGAATCGGGGATCTGTCGGAGTCGCGCACGTGGTCACATATTATTCAGAAAAAAAAAAGACAAAAATGATATATATATATATATATATATTTAAACTTTTACATATATTAAATTATACATAAATAAGAATGTAAATATATAAAGTACTAATCATTGTAGGGGAAATAAGTTGTAAACTAGAGTAATCCCTTCTTACGGATATAACATTCGTAACTGACAACTCTCACAAGTTTGGTGGACATTTTTATAACAGGAATAGGTTATCTAGATTAATAAATGATAGGGACTAGATCTAACTTAGTCATTGTTCTTGGGAGACAGGTGGCGTTTAATAAACACCGCTAGCGAGACATGATTTAATATGCTGATGTGTGTTTACATCCCTTAAACAGTGTTTCATGGTAAACAACCGATGATCCCTTAACTAAACATTAGTACTATAGTGAATTCGACAGAGAAATATGATCTATATATTGCACGCGATTAAATGGCTTACAAACTAAATAGTTTTCCAACGATTGATAAAAAAATATACAAATTACATAATCTTTTTTTCATAATTTTAAAAGTGAAAACACTTTAAAGACTATATGTATAATTGTTATTACTATATCTTAACTAATAATAACACAATAATACACATTTCTCTTCCACCCTCAAGTAAATAAATAACAAAAGAAAGCGTTGTCCAATTTTAATTTTTGGTTTATATCGATAGACTGACAAAGGAAATAGTAATTTCTGAGATTATATTGTCTCAAAACGTATTTTTTGTGTTCAGTGGTTTTCAAGTTACGTAAATCATTTATAGTGAACTACCTTGGGGTATACCTACTTAATAGCTCATATGTATTTCAGTTCTACTGTTTTAGTAAACAAAAGGTACAACTTAGAATCTACAATATTCTTAGTAGCTCTACTAACCATGCTAACCCTGAAAGGGAGTTCTTTTTTCATTAACTTGCATAATTCACTATGGTTATAAACATGGTATCTATATTTTCATGCAAAATTTCACAGGTACAATAAAACGAGTCATTTTTTTTTTATATTATCCAAATATATTAGCGTGAAAAGTGTTTTACATATGCTAAGTATTGAAATATTATAAAGACCTTTGCTTATTTAATCATGCCCACTATAAGTTTATTAGCCCTGATAATTCATCCAAGATACAACGTCCTCTATATTGGGGATAGGATGCGATGTTATGTATACTCCATCCCCTTGATCCAGAATTCCTATAATATAATGTAATTCGTATTATTTGGTGAATCCTAGTTTACTATTAATCCGGTTTTCACGATAGAATGTTCCTAATCATCTACATCTATTTCTTTTTGAACGAGTATAGATCGTTAAGGTTAAGATATGCCGCCAAGCATTACTTCCCTTTTTAAAAGTTATTTCATCATGATAATATGCTTTTAATCTAACGAAATATGCAACCTGAATGAGCATATATTTAATAACATCTCATCCAACTGAACTCAATGATAGTTCACATTCGTTGCAGAATTATACATTTATCGCCCTGTGTAAACAGTACTACATTTTTTTTTAACTTTCAATTCAGGTAATTTAATAATGTGAATTATCGTAGATCTATCACTGTAGACGAATTCACCCAAAATCAGCGCTTAGATACGGTCCGGAACTGGGAGCATGCCTTTTGTAACCATCGCCGGTAGGACCTCGGCGAATACTCAGTCGATCAGGCTGGCTTCTTTATGGGAGGTCATGTTTGTTATGTTATCAATGTATAACCAAACGAAGTAATCCGGTGGGTTGAGCTTGGGGGAGCAGGGGACGAGGGAGAGGAATATACATTTGTAACAATCTTTCTGAAGCTAAACCTGGGCCTCTTTCGACTCAAAGACAAGGGACCAGTTCTGTTGCGACACCCACGGTCGGCCATCGGCCACCTGAATGAACACGGGGATCACCACACTCTTCAATCTATCTTGGTACACTTTGTTGTAGAGTTCTTGGCCAACTTCAAAGATACGAGTTGATATTATGTTGCCTACAAAGATGCAAGTGTATATTATGTTGCCTAATGATACCGTGGTCGGAAACTTCGCTGATATGTGGGCTGAAGAGTTGAATTATCAGGATTTGCATTTTCAGGATGCTGCCAGTTGTAATATTGCCATAACTTGGATCGGTAGAGAAGATAAATTGTACGACGGCGCATTTCCGATCTCACTCGATCAATATTGTGTCGCTTTCAGACAGGATAGATGGCTCCTATCGATCGTGGCATTCGTACACAACTTGCCAACTAGTAGTCCGCAACAAAAAAGAAAACAGGTTTTCGTCAATTTCGTCAAAGGGAAATGGATCCATGTCGTCTTTTCTATTATTATATGAACTATTTTTGATGTTCATAGAAAGACATGCCCACTTTTACTTTTGTAGTTGAAATATTAATTCGCACCAGTTTCCATAATGGCGTAACTACACCAAGAATAAACTCTGAGAAAGATCTGATTTATAAAACACAATTCAGAGACGTCATCTCCAGTGAAAATAACGAATCACTTATTGCTTCTCTGTTTTGAAAAATACTTAGAAGAAAAGTAGTAATTATATATTTTCTCACTTAGAATCTAGCTTAACCTATTGAATTTCACTGACAAAAAATCTACTTTAAATACATAAAATAACAAAATAAAGTAAAATGAAACGAAAAATAAAACGGAAAACGTTTTTTTTATATTCCTGTTAGTTGGAATGAATCAGCCTAAGAAATAAATATTTATTCCACATGTGCATTGTGGAGGTTTATAAGATAATTAAAAAACGGAGTGTTTAAAATGAAAGATAAACTCCTCTTATCGCCCAATTAAATCTTTGACTCGCACTTGTCAATGGATTTGTTCGGTTTGAGTCGGATCATCTGCCCAAGGCAATTATTTCCAGCGTGAATTTGTATAAATATTTGTCCGAGGCGAACGACCTTGACATTATGAAGTAGTAGTGAAAGATTGATGTGAATGAAGATACGAAGAAAAACGATCTAACCTAGGAAGCATATTCTAGTGACATGTTCTCAACACCTTCTCATCAATTTCGAATATACACAAAATATGTCAAATATAGGCAAAATTTAAAACGCGCAAAACATGTTTATTTTTAATATTTTGCCAAAACTTTCACATCTCCGAATTATATCCTTTATATTTTTAAAACTAAACTGTTACAGTTTATTCTGCAGTTTAGATTGTTTTTTACGAAACGGCGATGTCTATCTCTAAAGTTTCCTTAATTATACGCCATTTGAAAAAAAAGCATACGGTTTTTGTTTTCTTTATCAGTATTCCTTTAAAAATGTCATATAAATTTGTTAAAACAATCAGTTATATTTATTTCCATTATATTTGCCAGAATGATAAAAGGTAAGATTTGTAAAAAGAGCGCTTGCAATTTTAAATAAACATGGCATTGTTATTTCCAATGTCCTATTTAAAATGCATTCATTCAATATGCTTAGGTGCGTTATTATACCTAGAAATTACTTCTAATTCAGATGCAAGAAAAGTTACAGCGATTTCTTTGGTTAATATTTAAGTACAGATGTAACGCGTATATTTGTGTTTGAAAAGCTAATTGCAGAACAGTAAACTGCGTACAAATATTATTCAAATAATTCGTCTAGTAATTGAATATCGACACTGTGAACAAGTAAGTACTTGCAATACAAGAATCGCATGAAAATGTTCTAGATATAAACATTTTCCACATTACTTTACTTAAGTGAAAGTTATCAAAATGCTCCGTATTAGAGCTTACCCGTTGAATTCATTACAATTTAAATTTATATTCAACAGCGTCTGTAAGAAGAGGTGTTTTTCCTTTTTATGGTTGATGCTACTCAATACAGCATGTCTTCCAATGATTGCACCTAGTTATTTATTAAGACTGGTTAATCATTACTACAGTTATATATATATATATATATATATATATATATATATATATATATATATATATATATATAACTACTTAACTTACTCACATAAAATTAATAGACTAAAGTATAGATTTATGAGTAAACTTTGAGTATTTACTTCAAAAGTTCTCAATACGTAGGTAACGCTTGTTAGTAATTTATAAAATATATATGGCGATTAAGCTACACTGAATATTCGGCGTGTCATCCAGTCTAGGACTCCTCAGGCTTATATGCGAAATCTGTGGTTGTTTATCGTTTTTATAAAAAATAAACGCCGAATATTCAGTTTAGCTTAATCGCCGTATATATTTTATAAATTACTATATATATATATATATATATATATATATATATATATATATATATATATATATATATATATATATATATATATATAATTACGTGTCTGTGGCTGTGCCTGTGTTTGTGTCAGTGTCTGTGTGGGGATGTTTTTGTTAAACCAAATTTCATTGTGTATTAGTTATTTGAAATGTCATTTTTGACACAACATTTTATTGCCTGTTCAAACGGTATTGCAGGAATGCCACCATATGTATTAGAAATATATATGTATATATATATATATATATATATATATATATATATATATATAGATATATATATTTATATATGTATATATATATACATATATATATAATTATATATATAATTATATATATATAATTATATATATATATATATATAATTATATATATAATTTGAACAAAATGAATAAGTTTACAGAAGAAAAAATGTACATATTTATTTTAACGCATGTTTAAAAGTGTATATATAGACATCGAACAACCCAACCTTCCCATACGCACACATATGTTTGTCCTTCCCGACATGGGTAGGATTCAAGAACTGTCTTTTTCGCACGATCTATGACTTTTTCTTTTCTTACATTTTTATTTTTTATTTCAATTATCCTGAAGATGTCCTCTGAAATAAGGACGAAACGTTGATTTTTTAATAATTTCATTCGTTTTTTTTCTATTTTTCTCATAACATAACGTCAACCATCGCTGGTATTTTTTCATTCCTTATACATATATATATATATATATATATATATATATATATATATATATATATATATATATATATATATATATTAAGAGAGAGCACGCCATTGCCCTGGAGTAAATTATGAGTAGCGATTCTTTCACGTTCTGATATCATCGTCGGAATTGTGAAATCACCCATTTTTCAATCAAATCGATTGGTTGCGGGCTATAGTTGAGGACGTGTATTGATGCACCGGGAGGAAACTCGCAGTGACAGTTCATAATACATTGTAGTCTACATTGCACTTTGAAAAGACTAGTGTTGATGTTTTATAAATTATTTCTATTTCATAATGCCTTAACTTGAACTGTAAACTTAAAGTCAACAACTATGGTTCAATTTTCATTTAAACAGAAATATTTATCATGCACGATTTTCATATCAAACCTGCTAATGATTTTATATGGCGAGCTTTTCGGCTTTTATGGTAAACACTTCCCAAAGGCATTTGTAATGTCAGGTTGTGTAAACAGTTAAATTGCAAGTGGTTTCTTTTGATTGGAGTATTTCGATTTTGGATTATAGATATTTTCGGAGATATTCCGAGAAAAAAATATCAAAGAACATTTCCAGGCGCATAACATACCTTCGTGTTAAATTTAAAAAAATGGGCCAGTCGTTTCTGAGTCCATAGAGAACGAATTTGTACAGATATACATACAGACACAGTGCCTTTCATTTACTAGTATAGATAGCGATAGGAGTTTACATTGATTTTTACATTTATATTTGTTTGTAATCAGGTATATGTTCCAAGTTTTGAATTCTGTTTGGTCTACTTAAACTGGTGAATATTAAACTACATTCAAATATATGTTTAAATTAAATATATTTGTACACGAAAACTATTTTTTGCCTAAACATAAATCCAATATATCTATTGGTTCAACTTTAGTGTCTCTTAACTTTCAACAATAAAACTTTTTATTTCTTACATTATTTTACTTGGCATTTAATTAACATTTATTTTAATTTTACTGCTCATGATATATAGCGACCTATCAATCATAAAAAGGAAATTTCACTGATGATATTGCTTGATGGCAAAGATATCCAATATTACACTAGATATAAAATAATTGTTATAGAATAACTGAAGCACCCATTTTATATACAATATTTCTCTAAAACAGATAGGATAATTGACAAAATGAGAACTTTAGAAGCAACATAAAAATCTATGTACAATAATAATATGTGTTACGCCGAGGTGATTGATACCTGCTTACAGGCAGCGGCTTTTACCGCATATATTTATTAATTCTCACTTTAACCGCCATTCTCATATTATCTTTCGTTCCCACTTTAAATTTATCTCCACGTATCTGGGCAACACTGTGTGTGTTTCCTATTCGTTCTTTTTTTCTATGTATATCATATAAAAAATAGAAATGTGTACGTATTGTCTACGATTTATTGCACTTAGATTTTTGTTGTTGTTTTTCTTACAAATAGTTACAAGTAAATATAAGTTAATCCAATAAAACGTATTTCCATTAGTGGTTTATTTCGTTTCTCGTCACAACATCGCAATCTATTCGGATGCTGTGATCAATCATAGATAAAACTGAATTAATGAGTTTGGGTGTGTAGTTTACACAGGATTGGGCAGGGTCGTTATGGATACTCCTGAAACATCCACTGTAACTCAAAAATTGTTAGATATTAAATTTGCCCAAAATTAACCAATGTTAACGAATCGGCTTACTATTCTATCAATTTTAGATGTATTCCTGTGTTTTATAACATTAATTAATATAATTAAATTATAAAAATATAAATATTATGTCTCATAGGTTTCATCAAAAAATGTTAGGCTAGTTCCTAGTTTTCGTAGATTTACCTTTATATCATAAGTTTAAGTTCCGTATAATAATATTTTGTTATCAAATCTCTTTATATATTAGCTGCTATACTTTCATTTCTTCATATGAGACACGTCTAGCATAGTTTTATTTTTGTATTGTTTCAGATTTATGCTTGCATTCCATGGTGACAAGCTGAATTCCTGTTTTCCTCCGAATACTTATCATAAAAAGAAACCGGCTATAAGAATTATAATCTATATAAAAGAAATAATTTGGATGAACGAAAGAAGGACGACATAGAGAGAATATATGACGAGCACGTTGAGATTTTCATTGGGACAATGGAATAAAAACGACAAAACAATAGAACAAATAATTGATAAAATAAATACAAAATAACAAAACGAACAATTGAAAATGAAAATGAATGATGCATCGTAATGCGTGTCTGAAAAAAAATCTTTTTCATACTTGATAGCTTCTTAGATTACTGAATGAAAATAAATGAATGAACTCATGAACGAACCAACGAGTCAAAAGGAAGGTTAATCTAATGAGAGAATGATGGGAAACTTTCTGATAGAAATAAATAAAGGATCTATGGGGAAACTAATGAGGAAAAGAGAACAAAAAAGAGGTTTTATTGAATAAAGATTGAATGAAATTAGAGGAAGAAAATCGGGGAGATTAGATAACGTCGGCTATTGCATTTTCCCGTGTGGAATGAAAATGTGTGAGCAGAGGCGTGTTTGGGACCGAAATTAGGGGGCGGTTTCTTTGCAATCGGCGAGCCATTTATCACGCAGTCAGCTTCAATAAACAGACGGACGCAGTGATTGATATGTTTACTAAAGCTTAAATGCCTCGGCGATCCAAGAAAGGAGATTTTAGTCCAGCAGATGTTCGCTATTTCTTTCGTTGTTACGATACTGTGACACTAACTTCCTCCCCGACTAAATTCAACGAACCGGCTTTAATCCCACAAGATTTCGGCATTTGCAACCATCCTTTTCTTTGTTCTCTCTATCTTTATTTATTTACCATTCGTGTTTTTTATTTATTTAATTTTATTTAATTCGCGTTTTTATTTCTATTTCGTTTTATATAATAATTTAATCATATTTTAATCCATTGATCTATATTCAATATTTATAGTTTATTCTATTAATTTTTGTTTTCATCTGGTTGTTTTAAAATAGTGCGCTTTATGAACTATTTAAAAAAGAGCGAATACCAAACACACCCAGTGTTGCCCAGAGAATAAATAACAACTATCGTTTTCCAGCTCTCTCAATCATTAAATTGCATTATTACTATTTAAAAAAAAATGTTATATTTTCAATTCTCAACTCATATATGGACGGGATTGGATTTGATTCTTCTATATTTCTCAATCTTTATTAGCTAATAACGTCCTGCGTAATATGAACTGGTCTAATACATAATGTAAAAACGAATACCAAATGCACTCAATTTTGTCCTGGAACAAAAGTATAATTAATGTTTTCTAGTCCTCGGAATTATTACATTACATTGTTTTCAATTTAAGAAAATAGTATATTCAATCCTCAACTTATAAATAAATTATCTCGGAATAGTAGGGAACTCCAAAGGTAGTGCGTTATGCCCCATCGATGTTTGGGCATGCCCTGTCAAACTACCAACCCCTAGCCCACTGTCTTGTGGGTGCCCCTCGTTGAGCGAATACTAGGGGAACCAGCCCTAAAATCAAACACAACTGCTTTGTGGGCATTATCACAAGAAAAGGCAAAGAAATAGCAACTTTGATTCAGGTCCTACTGCTGTCTTGCAGTTTCCTTAAAAGGATATGGAACCTCATCCAGAAAGAAAAGGCGCAATAGCGGACACGATCGAGCGATTATTTACCTCGCTGAGATTACTTTCGGCCAGAAGCTGCGGCCCCCTCTGCTGCCAGTCGTCGCGGGTTCGTTCCATTGGACATGAGAATGGAGGGTTCAGAGGGTGTTTATCTGCAGCGCAACAGAGACTGCACCTAACCTGCGCAAGCAAGTTTGCAGCTAAGGTAGAAAGTCATGTGCCAATGGAGTTAGACTACGCCAACACCTAGGCATAAAAAACTGAGGCCCAAACAAGGCATCGTAAAGACTCATGAACTGCATGATATAAATGAAAATAGTTGGTTTGCTTTTCCATTTGTTAGCTACAGCCGTAATCATCAGCAAATCGTCACATGTTGATTTATGCAAACTAGTCATAGTATATGATTCTTTTATGTGATTCCCTCCTTGAGGCCTTAAGAATGGCCAGATCGTTATTTATTAGACTATCCTACAATATTCACGTTTTGCTAAATTATTATTACTGGTTTGTGTAACTTCGCTTAAATCAATGTGTATTCTATAAATTACATATACGAAAAGTCGAGACTGAGTCCATAATTTTGAAAATTTGTATTGGGCAACGTAATCCTATAGTAAGCATAAACCTTAATTCACGCTGAAGTAAGTCGTAGATAATCTCATTGTACTATTCGTATACTGAAAAGGGCAAAATTCACAATCAAAAATTAAGATAAACAGTGATATACATATATTTTAAGGTAATCTGTTTCCTGTTTATTATAATGAAGTCGTGCACTTCTAGTGTGAATTGGTGTCGACGAACGAAGAAAACTATGTCAGCCGCAGGTAAGATCAACATGGCAATTTGTAAGCGTGCACATGCTGATTTTATGAGTAGAAGAACTAGAAAAGAAAAGGAAAAGGAAAATACACCACATATTCAAGAAAGATGCAAAGAGTCCGTTAAAGGTGGACCTGTGAAAACAAGGGCAGAATGCGAGGCTATGACTGGTGTGAGCTTGCGTAGAGATCCAATTTTAATTTATTTAATATGCGTCATATATATTTATTAAATATATGTTATCTATTAAATATACGTTATATGGAAGACCGTTATAACAGGCACCTGTGTGCGAAAACAATTTTGAAAGAAAATACAAATGCGTTATTATTGGTAATTGGGCTTTAAAAATGCCGCGTATGATTTTGATATTTTCCCTCTTTTTTTGTTCCTTTACGACAAAGTCCCAGACAACTTGCGGGAACAAAGTTTTATTTGTAGCAAGGCGTCTGAAGTTTAACAATAACGTTACATTATATGGTGTATTGATAAATTTCGGTGATAAACCCTTACTAGTTAAAGATTAGAAATTAATAATGCGCCTACGTTTCTCATCCTATTTCTGTTGACATATAGTATATACTTTATAAGGATAATCGAAAAATATAATTGACGTTGTGACATATATGTAACAGAGACCATAAAGCTGAGGGGTGTATGCAAACTGGTTTATATAAGTAAATGTTAATAATTAGCAGTTCATACAAAACGCATATAAATACGTAATATGTATATATATATATATATATATATATATATATATATATATATATTACGTATCTATATATAATTGGTATATTTTTATATATAGCTACACTGATTTAAATTTGTTTTTATTTTATGAAAAATCTTTTTTTCTAATTATGTAAAAAATATATATTTGTTATAGAGAGTTCGCATAATTAAATTCACTTGCAAAAGATCTAGCTAATTTTCCTATTATTTCAAACGTTCATTTTAATTCATTCCTTATTTGTTTTTTTTTTGTTTTTTCGTTTATTTTTTTGTTTTTGGGTTTTCCTATATAATAGACATTGTCTGTGAGGGGGTGACGCGTTTCTACAGTACCTTTCACTTTAACCTAAAAAATTAAAACCAGGTATAGAGGGGAGTTGAACGTCGTGACTATTTTTAATTTGATTTTTATCCTGTAAAAATAGATGCTCTTGTTTAATAATTGAGAAAACATGTAACAGTTTACTTAACGAGTAGTTAATAGATTATTTTTGTACATTCCTACATGTGCATATTTAGCTTCAGATCGCTTAATTTTGAGCTTTTTTAATAAATCCATCTGCCGATTGTACATACGTACATGGCTAAGATTGCAGCGTTAAATAATGACTATGACTGGAACGCTGAGGTTTTGGGTTCGATTCCAACACATGGCACCTAAGTAATTTTATTATCTTTTCAAATCATTACTACATATATTGGGAACTATATGATAAATCTATTATATTATATTTAGACGTTTTTATATCCGGCTTACACACACACAAACACCAACACAAAAACACACACACACATATACATTATTTGTTTTTGTTTTTGCGATACGATTTATTTATTTATTTTTATAATGAATTACATTATTTACGAAACTGCATCCCCAACTAAATGCGAGTTGTGAATAATTTTCTATGTAACCAACATGGCACCCCCACATGGGGAGCGGCACACCCCCCCCCACACACACACATATATATATATATATATATATATATATATATATATATATATATATATATATATATATTGTTTTTAAATTAAATTTAAAGATCTAGCAATAGCGCACCCGAGTCGTCCACATTTGGGACGATCGCAAAGGTCAACCCAACCGTAGTGCAATGGATGGGCCTCGCTCTGGGAGAACGGTCTGGATGATCGCCGAAATTATGCATCTATAAAACGAGGAATGGACAATTAGATTTGAATCGTCATGTTTTTACTGGTTGTCAAACTCTGGAGCCTATAAATTTGCACCGGAAAGTATCAGAACGGAGACTGCAAGTGATGGGTCATAGGTCAAGTTTGTTCTTTGTGCTAGCTTTATTAGCAGTTGTATTTTATAAACCAAGAAGAAACGTGTGTTTAAAACGTGTCCCCCTATGAGGGAGAGGGGGTTTCAGAAATGAGACAGACGCCCCCTCGTCAGACCAAACATCGTCGATCACTCCTTCTTCTATGACAAATACCTGAGAGTAAATAACATACATAAAATCACATATCGTCTTCTGTGCCCTCTTGAGTGTTTTCAGCCAATTTCGATCGTCGAACTCCCAAGAAGACACAATAGTAACAATAAGTATGTTATCATTGTTATATGTTCGAACTCTTAGACGTGTCACGGGCAGTAAAATTTATATTAAGGATCGAAAGACAACAGTCCGTTACACAAGTACATAGAGACATTCATATGTACGTTCTTGATTAGAACCAAAAATATATTTGCTAGCGACACTAATACATCAACCCATCACAATTCAACTATATACCAACATATAAAACTACATTGCAACGCAAATACGTCACAAACGAAACGCGTATAAACACACATACGATTTAAGTATATACAACATAAATTAATGTGGTATAGTATATACAGGGTCGTATGTATAGCCGTCCGCAACGTAACATACGTTGATTAGATTAGTGTACTAGAGCTCCCTTTTCAAAGAAGACTGGCGAATTTGGCTAAAACGGGCACAAAATGAAAAGAAAGCAATGTTTTAGAACGACCCTAAAAAAGAAAGAAAATCATATGAATAAATCTACAGTAGATTCAAAGAAAAAAGACAGAAAAAAGAAATCTTTAATGAAAAACACACTCGTGCCTGAAAGAAATTTAAAAAAGAAAGAAAAATCTACTCATGAGGGAAAATATATAAAGACGAAATAGACCGACCACCGAAGAAAAAAATACCCATGCTCACACATTTATAATGTTAAGAAGGACCGAATAGACTTAAAAAACAATATGTTTTGGCGAATAAATAAAAAACAAGTCATATGTTTTACTCTTAGGAAAGAATGCGATCTGCAGAAAAAAGAAAAAAAAGAAGACAAAAAGATAAAAATAGATTACCCTGTGTCGAGAAAAAAAAAAAAGAAAAAAATTGAATGAATACGCAGACGTTAATTGTTATCGGTGAATGTCAATCAAAAAAGATAGTGATCTATAATATAAACGGCACCTGTCTTTTCAAATGTCTGCATCATTCAAACAAGGTAGTGTTTGAACTTGCGATTAAGTGGGAGTGTTTGCAATTAAGACCTACATTAAAGAGTCATCATTCACTGATTTTTAAACCAAAATACAACCAGTAGTTTATACATGAGTATGCTCAGATGATTATAAATTAATTTATTAGATGTTTGTAAAGCGTTTCGCTTAACCATCAGTCTCATGCGATGTATTCTGCTCTTATAAGAATGTCCTATGTTTAACTGAACACTGTGTTTAGTACTAGGAAGTGTCATGTCACGGACAACTAAGTATATCTTGGTAGTACTCTGAGTAAATGGATGATAAATGGTTCTGAGTAAACGCTGAGTAAGTGTACGCTGAGAAAATTGCAGAATAACCCAAGCCAGTTTTGCTTTTGTCTTTTTTTTTTCTTCTTAAACTTTTTCTTCTAGGGGATGGGACATCCAACCAGATGTCTGACATTTACCCCTATTTTAGTGAGTCCAACCAAGAGATCTTTTCAGGATTCTAGCCGTCCCTTTCAGTGCAATCGTTTGTATTTCACTTGCACTTGGTTCACCGGGTATGCTTGCTATGTACTTTTTAAAGTTATTTTTCATAATCCCAGTTGCTCCTATGATTACTGGTATAATTGAAACGTCTTTTAATTTCCAATTTCGTTTCATATAATACATAAGTCCTTGATACTTTGTAATCTTTTCCCTCTCAACTCTGTTAAGCCCTGTATCATTGGGTACACTGACCTCTATTACGGTCGCTTTTTTGTTTGCTCTGTCCCAAATCACTATATCTGGTTTAACAGCTGCATTTTCAAGATATGTAGCAGTAGGTATTATGTAGTCATAGTGAATAGTGTAGTTGTCATTCCCAACTGTTCGTTCGGGTGTATGTTCCCAGGAGTTTTTACTACACTGAATGTTGAGTTTCTTACATATCTTCCAGTGAAGGTATTTGCAAACTCCGTTATGGCGAGCTGTATAACAACCGTCTCCAAGTAGGACTTTGCAACCAGAAACCAGGTGGCCCACACTCTCAACCTCAGTGCTACAGAACCTGCATTTATTATTGTTGCTTAGACCACACATCTTTTTGAAGGCGTTTGTCATGAGGCCCTGGTCTTGTGCAGCCAATATCAACCTCTCTTGGTCGTAATGGAGGGATCCTCTTTTGAGCCAGTCCAGGGAACCATCCCTATCAATATATTCTTGGGATAGTTAAGTCGGTAGGTATTTTGCCCGTTTATGGTTGCGTTATCAGTACACTGCTATATAGGTCAGAGGGTTGGACAATATGTAGAAGGCATCTCAAGGCATTGGAAACGTTTCATCAAAGTTGTATTCGGAGAATATATATTTTTTCCGAGAAGACTCATACGACGACTCTGTATTTGTAGAACGACCAAGTAGCACTAGTATCGAAGTAAAAACCATTCGCAATCTTCGCCGAACTGCATATTACTTAGGATGGAGGGCAAAAGGCTTCATAGATAAAGAGTTTATGGCATGATAGACTGGAGTCAAAGAGCCAACATAAAGCAAGCAAAAGTTTTAAGGATTCTCTGAGAAACCAATTGTAAAATAATTGAAATGGATCTACCCTGTGAAAAAAATCATCAGAGAACTTTGTAAGATTTTTGAACAGCGGTCTATAGATGTTGCTCTCTTAACAAATGTTTTAAGGAAGCAGGACGTAAATATAGTGCCAGAGGGATTACAACAAAAACTGATATGTGCTGTATGTGTCAGATAATGTTTATCAAGTATTTGTTTTGCAAAACATCAGTAAGCACACAATCAGACAGATACAACTATCATATGAGGCGGCAATAACAGCATATCCGGTAATGTTAAGGTGCCGTATTTGATGTCTAATTTGCAAATCTAGACGTTCCCTGACACTTCAAAGATTCACTTCCATGATAAAAACTTCTTCCATAGAAATACCCGTCTGTGGGATACTGTTCTACTGGCCTGCTGCCAGACTGACTACAATAATGTAGCCCTCAAAAAAACGTTTGTTGAGTCGTCACATGGAATAATCCAAATTCTACCCAATCTACACAATTAACGATTACTACACTACATTGGCATTCATTAAGCGTTATCCTTGAGTTAAAAACGGGTCTAGAAAAGGGATGATTTCCCTACAAATATATAGACAGTTTGTGAGATATAGACATAAAACAGTTTATTTACGACAAGATATTCTGGAGTTTGCAGTAGTTATGTGGAAGTGAACATCAGTTTATGTATGATCAAGGAAAGGACAGAACATATCTAGATGAGTCACGCATTGTAACTAACATTCAAAACACCTTTGGAGTTGGTATATATTTCCGAAAACAAGCACTAGAAATTGAAATGGAAATATGAACAACAAATTATTATTCATGTACCAGCTTATACAAATCAATGAAGCTAAATTCTCCTTATATCGATTTAGTTGTTTGTTATTACAGCACATTTGTGATGCATTAAGTTACATAATTATGTCAATTTAGTAAGAAAAAATGAAAATAATTCATCCAAATTACAATACGAGGATGATTTCAACTTTTTGCAACAGATCTTTGTGATGCATTCCCATGTTTTCTTTTTCACTTTAAATGTTCGCATCGTTCGTGATTTATATGTTGCATATTTAAAAAAAATACTTGGAAATGATATACCGAAAGTATAATATTTAGTTTTATTTGCTTATAAGGTTGATTTTTTTTCAGTAATCCTTTTTCATTTTCCAGTTCTTCAATAAGTCCCTTCCACAACTCAGGATGATAAATATTAAACACTCCACAACAAAGGATAATCTTTAACGTCATAGACGTCTAACGATAGAAGAATATATTTACATAAATCTATTATCTCATTTCTCCAATATGTCAGAACGCAACCTAAAAAAAAATCCAAAAACGATACCGAAAACACATAAAAAGACTGACTTATATCGCAAAAAAATCTCACTTAAGCTCTCAATTTTCTCCCCGGAGATTATTATGAAATTATTTTGTCAATGATAAACAATGGCGCAGGGATCGCATTCGTTTTCTCTTGCAATACTTAAAAACAGGAGGGTTATGCTATATAAAGCCTTTAAACCGTTCAGAATAACAAAATAACCATTTTGAGTTAGTATATTTAGAGGTGAAATATATAAATTTCATTAAATAAGAGGGTTTTATTTGTTATATTTATGCACGATTTTTCGAAATCTGTTTTATTATCATGAATAAAACAAGGTGTCGTTTTATCAGTTTGTGGCAACAGATTAACAAATCCTTGATGCTTTTCACCTAAACTTTACTCAGGTATTGTCATATATATATATATATATATATATATATATATATATATATATATATATGTATGTATATATATACATATATATATAACATCAATCAATATAATAATATTAACGTTTAAACATGAAGAAAACAGCTGATATCAAATGTATTTATTGTGCTCTGATCAGAATTATATTAGTTGATATGTTTTTTGTTTCAGTTGTACATTAAACACAACTAAAAACTACACTCTTCCAGTGATTTATATCTATATTTGCTATAGTTAAGTTAAGGTTAATTTTCTTTTTAAGTGTCTAATATACATTTCAAAATAAGCTCATAATAACTCATATCCCTGATATTATATGATAAAAGATATGGTAAACTTGCGTTATAAGCAATACACACCACTCATAGAATAATGACTATTAAAAAGGAGGATTATAAACTCATAATGTGCTGCAACGCATGCGAAATAATTAGGATACTTTAATAACTACTTAACATCTACGTTTGTGACAATAATATATATGTAATTTGAATTAATTAATTAATGCTGTTAATTCCATATAAATTTTATGGTATTTAGCTGGGAATACTCATTCTGCAGAACGGATCTTCGCTTTATATTCAGTTATATGAGAGACGCGTACGGATTTAGTCTCGTTAAATGTGTACGATATATTCTTTTAAATGATTATACATATATGTGTATATATATGTGTATATATATATACATATAAATGTATGTATATATATATAGAGAGAGAGAGGTGGAGATATAGATGGATAGACATATAGATATATAGATGGATAGATAGATAGAGTTATATAGATATAATGCATTAAATTATTACGATGATAAAAACACGGGTTCGTTTTGCTTGTTTTATTTGTCTATTTTGTTAACATTTTGGGATAGCTGTTAATATATATTATAACCCACGGAAGGGCGATCTGTATGCAATTGTGTTGTTGGAGAAAATATTAAACATTTAATTATCAGCAAGACTCGTCTAGCAGTGCCTGTTTATTCTATATGAGACCATTAATCATGTTTAAATGCACATTTTCTTCTATTCGTGTTTTATTATTATTATTATTATTATTATTATTATTATTATTATTATTATTATGTTAATACATATCTGACATAGCGGACAAAGCTTAAATGAAATAAACGACAGTGTTTATTTCTGTATAATACACAATACACATGCAAACACGCGTATACACACACATACACACACACGCATATATATATATATATATATAAGTAGGTTGTAGTTTGCTTGAAGCATTGTTGAAGAAAATTATAAGATAAAATTAAAAGCCAAGAACAATGCGAGATTTTTTGTATATAGAGTAAAATTAAATGCAAACAAAAGAAATACATTTCTTTTTTTTTGTTGTTTGTTTTTTCTTTTTCACACAAATTTTAACTCTAAACAACAGTAATTTTTTTCTGTTGTATTCAATGGTGTTGTAAATCTCAATATATTTCAGACTTATTAGTCCATTTTCAAGAGAAGACAGCAACAACATTTAATAACCATACGCTGCTACTAAGAAGGATTCACCAAAGATTGAGATAGTGCTGCTATACACAAGCGCTTGTAATTCGGCCAGAATATAAATATGCAAATGCAGATGTAACCTACTTCTATTCATGAAGTGCTATGTATATTTCAAACGGATTATTTCTGTGATAACACATAATAGAGTAACATGTCTTTGCGACGTGAACACCGCAAATCGTAAAATATAAAAGCACCTCTGACTAATCGATGTAATAATGGTATTGTTATTTGAAAGAGGCAACAGAGAAATACGTTACTACTGAGAAATTATTTAGATGAAATATTAATTTTAATCAAACGTATATATCTTTACACATTTGCAAAGAAAAAACAACCCATAATGTATTATATATGTATTTGTGTAACCCGTTCTTTTTTGTGTGTACTATAAAATTTGGATATGAAAGGAAATACAACTAATATATAAACTATTTTTAATAAAGGCGTATCCACTTTTTTCTAAGATGTTCATGAAGGCAGAAGAGATCGATCGTTGGTTATCAAATCTTTGTTGGGATTGAGGCATTAGCTTCATTGCACGTTAGATTCTTGTGGAATGCGTCTTTCTATCTTTGAAAAAAATATGTCAGACCGTAAAATTATTAGGTTGGGTGCGAAAAAAATGTAGCTGAACGCAAGAAAACGGCATTAATTTTGCACCAACTAAATATTTACAATCTCCAAACTTAACTTTCCGATTGTAATTAGAAAACAGTTGTCATATTTATGTTGTCTCATTTAAGATTTCGGTATTATTATACAAACACCGTGACAGCGTTAGGGTTAGGGTTAGGGTTAGGGTTAGGGTTAGGGTTTAGGGTTAGGGTTAGGGTTAGGGTTAGGGTTTAGGGTTAGGGTTAGGGTTTAGGGTTAGGGTTAGGGTTAGGGTTAATTCGCTGTCACGGTGTTTGTATAAATTTACCAAATTTCTGATAGGGTTCAAAAACAGACAAATGAATTAGGAGGTTCATTACAATTTCTTTCTGAAATCTTTCTCTCAGAACGTTATTATTTTTAGTATTTTCTTCCTATAGACCCCCTTACACATGTAAGCATCTGCGGCCGTATGTCGTATGGAAATGCCCAAGCTCCGGTTCGATTTGACGTCACAGAGGATGGAGTTAAGGGAAAAATAATAATAAGAAAATGAACCACATGGCGAAGAAAAGAAAACGCACAGAGCGACCTAAGATGAATGTGCGTCCTGCGCCAGCGGGAGATGTTAAAGCGGTGGCAGAGCTTTGTAAACTAGATGACCTACTATAGGGTATGTTTAAAACAAGATGCAATGCATTGTAGGAAATAATATTAATAAATACATGTGTTAAAATATAAACGTAAAGATTAATCGAATTTATTCCTTCTGTTGTTCCTTGCGACTCTCTCTTAGGCATTGTGCTCGTTTCGCGTGTTAAAATCTAACAACATTGTTAAAGAAGATTAACAAACATATTATTTATGATTATTTTGTCACTGTAAGACGAGGCCTATTTACAAATATTGAAAGTGAATAAAGTAAATAAATGGTTAGCACCGGAGAAAGAATGCAATAGCAAGGAAATGGTATAACTACAACCTAAGCATAGAAATGGAAACTTAAAATAGAAAAAAGGTTTGCCCTACGGTATAATATTTATTTTCTATTTTCTGCTTCAAATTGAATTATTATCTGTTTACTCAGTGACATTTTAGTTGCTCAAAGGTGATTTGTGAGGGCACTAGGTTATCCTAAATATTATCTTTAATGTTAAGACAAACGTCCTATTATCCCGAATTAGTAGTATTATATTAGAGTTGAAATCGTTCATGCTCATCTTACGTAGCCGATGCCTTCTTTAGTTGTAAATTGTAATTTACTATAAAACATTTAGAAATACCATATTTACATTCTTGTAAATTTGTAGTTAGGCTGTTTATGTCTGACTTTCAGCTTAGGGTACTAGCTATCTCCAATTATGTTTATTATTAGTTTATGTATTTTTGATGTTTTCAAATTTTAAAGAAGAGAAGAAAACTAGAGTACTATTTTCAACATGTGCTAAGAATTTACATCTCGTCTTATTCATAAGTAATCGTTATCATTGCGATGACCATTTTTCTTTTAATCTACAAACATCAAGTGATTACATGCTTTTTTCTGATCTTCCATTTAAAAAGACTGATTCGTTGTTTTATAGCTGTATCTGTACTTAATGACCTTTCAATGTTGGTTCTGAATGTGTATGGTTGTCGGAAATCTGACACCATTTTTTTATATAAAGATTTACGCAACTTTTACTTGCAATGTTTTTTTTGTTTTTTTAGATGAGCTTAAATTTTAATTTTCTATACCTTTTATAAACAATTTCTATTATTTCATAAAATATTAGCCTAATTTCAAACTTGATAGTGTTCAATTGTCTAAACGTTAAGTACATATCTTGTTTTTCTTTAAATGCATTGTATTCGTATTCACATATTTGTGTAAATTCGGACCCGCACATTCGTCTAGTATACGGAACACTATAACGAAATGAAATAAATAAGTATACACATGCTTAAGCAATACTGACTGCATAAGTTGCAAATATTTATTTAACTATATACTACACTTACGTAATTATTTTTTCAATTATGGATTCAATATCATTCTAGACATAAAGGCGCTGATATATATTCAGCTCAATTATAAACCATACGACTTATTTATCTGAATGGCGGGGGTGCTAAACGTTGCGCCACTTTATAGAAGTCTGGTCGATATATGAACTGATAAGCATAAAAGAGGCATAAAATGAATTAGGACTACATGTAAGAGAGATAAGGAAAAAATAATTATGAGCGCAAAGAGATTAAACTTTTGTGTGTTTGCGTATGTGAGAGAGAGAGATAAAAAGCTAGAGAAAGAAGCTGTTGTGTGTAGCTGTGCATGAGTTTGTGTGGGTGCGTGTTTGTGATTCATAAAATGTTGGGTAAAGGGTAGAATTTGAAACGCCGAGACGATAGAGCGACATAGCTATCCTCATCTGACATTGTATTCAGACCCAATTACGAAAAGTGACTAATGGAAACTGATAGCCGCCGCGAAATGACCCTGATTATTTCTTCAAAACCGATGTGCTGATAACTTTAAAAGAGGATATTATACCCAATGGTCACAGCGAGAGCTCAACCTGTGACACGTTATCACACACCCACCCACCATATTATCTCCTCGTTGGCACTGGACTTGATGACTTCCCAAACACGGGGCCAATGTGACAGACAGTCAAATTGCGAGTTCGTATCACGCTCAAGAGGAATCAAGCGATACCGATAATTCACACTCAAGAACTGCTTTTACACCTGAACGAAAAAGGACCATCACACATTTCGGCCATATTTGTGTCTTCGGACACTGGTCAAATAGATACGATACGACAGGTTGATTTGGTCAGTTAATTGGATGCTTGCTCCGGCCATCCTTCATCAGAGAGAAGGAAGGGGTTGAGTCAGTTTCATCCTTTACCACCCATAGAAGCCAATAAGGAATTCCACTAGGAGACTTGGAGGTGGGTCGAGAGAATTCACTTTTTTCTAAGGGACGTAAACGCTGAAGGATAGGAGAAAAGGGAAGGTTTGGAATGAGGCAACATTTCGTTTCACTGATTACAGAAACACCCTTTACAGGTTTATTTAATAAGTTTATAATAAAATTACTCTTATTTCAGTCACGTCGGTCTGCGCTGGACATTGAGGTGTAAAATTCATTTGGAATCCCTGAACGGTTTGCCGTTAAAAACGATAAGAAGATTGATAATTGGCCAATGCGTTTTACGGTCGAACGAAGTCGTTCCCTTCGATCTGACTACTAACAGCGGTATTAAATGCAATAAAAATATTGAAAACCGACTTGTCCAAGTAAATTTAACACGGTGTACGAATTAAAAATTACTGCATTACGTTTAGTAACCATCAAATTCACAGTTAAGGCATTCTCATATTGTATTTAGTGAAAGGTAAAGAAAAACAATACAGTACCTAACAATAATTATTTATTGAGATCTATGAGAAGATTGATTTGAATTCATAGAAAGCATAACATTTATTGCTTTGAAAAATATTTAAAAATAAATATTTTTAGAAATATATTCAGCCATAATATAAAAAAAAATATTTCCTAAATAATAGTCCCGTATTCATTATGCCTACCACTGGAATAAATAAAATAGCTGATTTCTGACAAATTAATATATTATTACATAGCAACGCCTGGCAAAGTCATAGATTGCATAAGCAAATGAGAGGAATAAAGTAATATGGTAAAGATTTAACTTAGAAAAGTAATAAAACTAGTTGTTATAACTGGAAAAGTAAAGGCAAGATATTCTAGTAAAAATATAATAAATTTATAACTTGAAATATCGCAGATTAAGAATTAAAACAAAAAATAAATTTAAGATTATATAACCAATTTAAATTTTAAAATAAGACGGATTTGTTTTCTGAACACAAAAATTATATTACAATAATTAATCAACCATAATTATATACCGATTGCCCACTATAGAATGTTGGTGATTACACTGCTCCCCTAAAACAAAATGAAATACAGTTTACATTTATGGGGAACTGTATTAGCAGTGTATTCATTAAAGGCAGCTACGCCTACATTACTAAATAATATACATATCTATTTAGAATAGTGTGTGATAAAGCTGCAGTACGTGATATTTTTACATCTACACTCATTTGTGTATGGAAATATTGAAGGCATCTGTCTTTATACTATAAATATGCATTGAACTGCATTGCTTAATGAATTGCATATTCATACAGATACGTGGCACGATGCCAGTTAGACATAATTAAAAATAAAAACAAAACTCCAGCCAGACATCTTAAAAATCTCGGATTTAGACGGGATAATCCAC